>NC_135233.1:965445305-965605305 GCF_051348905.1 Ranitomeya variabilis
CAGAAGCCTGCTCAGAGCAGGCACTGTGAAGCAGCCTGCACTTTCCTCAGATCGGTGATCTGTCAGAGTGCTATGCAAACTGACAGATCACCGATCTGTATTGTCCCCCCCTGGGGCAAAGTAAAAAAGTAAAAAAAAAAAATTCCAAATGTGTAAAAAAAAATAAAAAAAAATATTCCAAAATAATGAAAAAAAAAAAAAAATATTATTCCCATAAATACATTTCTTTATCTAAATATATAAAAAAAAACAATAAAAGTACACATATTTAGTATCGCTGCGTCCGTAACGACCGGACCTATAAAACTGGCCCACTAGTTAACCCCTTCAGTAAACACCGTAAGAAAAAAAAAAAAAAAACGAGACAAAAAACAACGCTTTATTATCATACCGCCGAACAAAAAGTGGAATAACACGCGATCAAAAAGACAAATATAAATAACCATGGTACCGCTGAAAACGTCATTTTGTCCCGCAAATAACGAGCCACCATACAGCATCATCAGCAAAAAAATAAAAAAGTTATAGTCCTGAGAATAAAGCGATGCAAAAATAATTATTTTTTCCATAAAATAGTTTTTATCGTATAAAAGCGCCAAAACATAAAAAAATAATATAAATGAGGTATCGCTGTAATCGTACTGACCCGACGAATAAAACTGCTTTATCAATTTTACCAAACGCGGAATGGTATAAACGCCTCCCCCAAAAGAAATTCATGAATAGCTGGTTTTTGGTCATTCTGCCTCACAAAAATCGGAATAAAAAGCGATCAAAAAATGTGACGTGCCCAAAAATGTTACCAATAAAAACGTCAACTCGTCCCGCAAAAAACAAGACCTCACATGACTGTGGACCAAAATATGGAAAATTTATAGCTCTCAAAATGTGGTAACGCAAAAAAAATTTTTTGCAATAAAAAGCGCCTTTCAGTGTGTGACGGCTGCCAATCATAAAAATCCGCTAAAAAACTCGCTATAAAAGTAAATCAAACCCCCCTTCATCACCCCCTTAGTTAGGAAAAAAAAAATGTATTTATTTCCATTTTCCCATTAGGGCTAGGGTTAGGGCAAGGGTTGGAGCTAGGGTTAAGGCTACAGTTAGGGTTGGGGCTAAAGTTAGGGTTAGGGTTGGGGCTAAAGTTACGGTTTGGGTTTAGATTACATTTACGGTTGGGAATAGGGTTGGGATTAGGGTTAGGGGTGTGTCAGGGTTAGAGGTGTGGTTAGGGTTACTGTTGGGATTAGGGTTAGGGGTGTGTTTGGATTAGGGTTTCAGTTATAATTGGGGGGTTTCCACTGTTTCAGCACATCAGGGGCTCTCCAAACGCGACATGGCGTCCGATCTCAATTCCAGCCAATTCTGCGTTGAAAAAGTAAAACAGTGCTGCTTCCCTTCCGAGCTCTCCCGTGTGCCCAAACAGGGGTTTACCCCAACATATGGGGTATCAGCGTACTCAGGACAAATAGGACAACAACCTTTGGGGTCCAATTTCTCCTGTTACCCCTGGGAAAATACAAAACTGGGGGCTAAAAAATAATTTTTGTGGGAAAAACAAAGATTTTTTATTTTCACGGCTCTGCGTTATAAACTGTAGTGAAACACTTGGGGGTTCAAAGTTCTTACAACACATCTAGATAAGTTCCTTGGGGGGTCTAGTTTCCAAAATGGGGTCACTTGTGTGGGGCTTCTACTGTTTAGGTACATTAGGGGCTCTGCAAACGCAATGTGACGCCTGCAGACCATTCCATCTAAGTCTGCATTCCAAATGGCGCTCCTTCCCTTCCGAGCCCTCCCATGCATCCAAACGGTGGTTCCCCCCACATATGGGGTATCAGCGCACTCAGGACAAATTGGACAACAACTTTTGGGGTCCAATTTCTCCTGTTACCCTCGGGAAAATACAAAACCGGGGGCTGAAAAATATTTTATGTGGGAAAAATTTTTAGTTTTATTTTTACGGCTCTGCATTATAAACTTCTGGGAAGCCCTTGGTGGGTCAAAGCGCTCACCACACATCTAGATAAGTTCCTTAGGCGGTCTACTTTCTAACATGGTGTCACTTGTGGGGGGTTTCTACTGTTTAGATACATTAGGGGCTCTGCAAACGCAATGTGACGCCTGCAGACCATTCCATCTAAGTCTGCATTCCAAATGGCGCTCCTTCACTTCCGAGCCCTTCCATGCGTCCAAACGGTGGTTCCCCCCCACATATCGGGTATCAGCGCACTCAGGACAAATTGGACAACAACATTTGGGGTCCAATTTCTCCTGTTACCCTCGGGAAAATACAAAACTGGGGGCTAAAAAATAATTTTTGTGGAAAAAAAATTTTGTTTTATTTTTATGGCTCTGCATTATAAACTTCTGTGAAGCCCTTGGTGGGTCAAAGTGCTCACCACACATCTAGATAAGTTCCTTAGGGGGTCTACTTTCCAACATGGTGTCACTTGTGGGGGGTTTCTACTGTTTAGGTACATTAGGGGCTCTGCAAACGCAATGTGACGCCTGCAGACCATTCCATCTAAGTCTGCATTCCAAATGGCGCTCCTTCCTTTCCGAGCCCTCCCATGCGCCCAAACAGTGGTTCTCCCCACATATGGTGTATCATCGCACTCAGGACAACTTGGACAACAAATTTTGGGGTCCAATTTCTCCTGCTACCCTCCGGAAAATACAAAACTGGGGGCTAAAAAAATAATTTTTGTGGGAAAAAATTTTTGTTTTATTTTTACGGCTCTGCATTATAAACTTCTGTGAAGCACTTGTTGGGTCAAAGTGCTCACCACACATCTAGATAAGTTCCTTAGGGGGTCTACTTTCCAAAATGGTGTCACTTGTGGGGGGTTTCAATGTTTAGGCACAGCAGGGGCTCTCCAAATGCAACTTGGCGTCCCATCTCAATTCCAGTCAATTTTGCATTGAAAAGTCAAATGGCGCTCCTTTCCTTCCGAGCTCTGCCATGCGCCCAAACAGTGGATTACCCCCACATATGGGGTATCAGCGTACTCAGGACAAATTGTACAACAAATTTTGGGGTCTATTTTCTCCTGTTACCCTTGGTAAAATAAAACAAATTGGATCTGAAATAAATTTTGTGTGAAAAAAAGTTAAATGTTCATTTTTATTTAAACATTCCAAAAATTCCTGTGAAACACCTGAAGGGTTAATAAACTTCTTGAAAGTGGTTTTGAGTACCTTGAGGGGTGCAGTTTTTAGAATGGTGTCACACTTGGGTATTTTCTATCATATAGACCCCTCAAAATGACTTCAAATGAGATGTGGTCCCTAAAAAAAAATGGTGTTGTAAAAATGAGAAATTGCTGGTCAACTTTTAACCCTTATAACTCCGTCACAAAAAAAATTTTGGTTCCAAAATTGTGCTGATGTAAAGTAGACATGTGGGAAATGTTACTTATTAAGTATTTTGCGTGACATATGTCTGTGATTTAAGGGCATAAAAATTAAAAGTTGGAAAATTGCGAAATTTTCAAAATTTTCACCAAATATTCGTTTTTTTCACAAATAAACGCAAGTTATATTGAAGAAATTTTACCACTATCATGAAGTACAATATGTCACGAGAAAACAATGTCAGAATCGCCAAGATCCGTTGAAGCGTTCCAGAGTTATAACCTCATAAAGGGACAGTGGTCAGAATTGTAAAAATTGGCCCGGTCATTAACGTGCAAACCACCCTCGGGGCTTAAGGGGTTAAGCAGAGGTCAGAATCTTAAAAGTCTAAATACAAGTTGCATGCATAGACATTTATCCACCATGCATTTGCAAGCCTGGACTAACTACCAAACGTCCCTAAAGGTTGCAGCACCCTCGGCCAATGAAGCTAGTCAGCAACGCTACATCCCTTCCCTCCCTGTAAGCCGACCATTTCCCACACCACCTGCAGTATCTGTGCAGCTTTCGTCGCCAGGCCAAAGCAGTCAGGGAATCACCAGGTTAGTAGTAGGAAACACTGCATGTAGGGCACCGGCAAGAATACCATCTCCAACCCTCTCTCACTCACCCATGTCCACCGGCACCACCGCTAGTTCCACGATCTCCAGCTCTCCAGTCCAGCTCACCCTACATGAGACTCTTGTTAGGAAAAGGAAGTACTCATCCTCGCATCCGCGTACACAGGGTTTGAACGCCCACATTGCTAGACTAATCTCATTAGAGATGATGCCCTACCGGTTAGTTGAAAGCGAAGCTTTCAAAGCGCTGATGGACTACGCTGTACCACGCTACGAGCTACCCAGTCGGCACTTCTTTTCTAGAAAAGCCATCCCAGCCCTCCAACAGCATGTTAAAGACCGCATCGTCCATGCACTCAGGCAGTCTGTGACTACAAAGGTGCACCTGACAACAGATGCATGGACCAGTAGGCATGGCCAGGGATGCTACGTGTCCATCTCGGCACACTGGGTGAATGTGGTGGATGCAGGCTCCACAGGGGACAGCAATATTGGGACAGTTCTGCCTAGCCCACGGTCAAGGAAAGAGTTGGCTGTAGGTGTTCGCCCCCCCTCCTCCTCTTCCTCCTCCTCCTGCAGAAGTGAGAACTCGTCCACAGACCGCAGTCGCACATCCACTCCATCCGCAGCTGCCACTGTTGCACACCAGGTGTGCCATTATGGGACAGCTAGTGGCAAGCGTCAGCAGGCTGTATTGGCAATGAAGTGTTTGTGCGACAACAGACACACCGCGGAAGTTCTGTCCGAGTTCTTGCAGAAAGAAACTCAGTCATGGCTGGGCACTGTACATCTTGAGGCAGGCAAGGTAGTGAGTGATAACGGAAGGAATTTCATGGCTGCCATAGCCCTTTCCCAACTGAAACACATTCCTTGCCTGGCTCACACCTTAAACCTGGTGGTGCAGTGCTTCCTGAAAAGTTATCCGGGGTTACCCGACCTGCTCCTCAAAGTGCGCAGTGTCATGGTTCCCAATGGCAAGGGAACGTCAGAGAACTTAAACAACAGACTAGCTCTTGGGTGATGGAATCTTGAGCTGACCGTGAGCTAAACCTACCACACAACTAGCAGTGGCCGGGTGGCGTACCTACGTTTTATCCCTAGACGCCTAGCGCCAGCCGGAGGACTAACTAACCCTAATAGAGGAAAAGACAGACCTGGCTTACCTCTAGGGAAATTCCCCCAAAAAGGAGACAGAAGCCCCCCACATATATTGACGGTGAGTTCAGAGGAAAAGACATACGCAGTATGAAGGTAGGTTCAGCAAAGCGAGGTCCGCTTACTAGATAGCAAGAAGATACAATAGGGAACTTCACGGTCAGCTGAAAACCCTATTAAAATACCATCCCGAAATTACTTTAAGACTCATGTGTCAACTCATGACACCGGAGTGGCAATTTCGGCCCACAAGAGCTTCCAGCTACAGAAAAATAACATAACTGTGAACTGGAACAAAAATGCAAAACAAACTTAGGACTAAGAGTCCAACTTAGCTGATAGTAGTCTAGAAGCAGGAATATGCAACAGAAAGGCTCTGGTTACATTGATGGCCGGCACTAGAATAACTGAGCAGCAAGGCTAAATAGGATACACCCATATCCTGATGGAAACAGGTGAACAGAGAAAGTGAAGCACACAAGTCCAGTACCACCAGTGACCACCAGGGGAGCCCAAAAACCAAATTCACAACAGTACCCCCCCCTCAAGGAGGGGGCACCGAACCCTCACCAGAACCACCAGGGCGATCAGGATGAGCCCTATGAAAGGCACGGACCAAATCAGAGGCATGAACATCAGAGGCTGTCACCCAAGAATTATCCTCTTGACCGTAGCCCTTCCACTTAACCAGATACTGAAGTTTCCGTCTGGAAACACGGGAGTCCAAGATCTTCTCCACAACGTACTCCAATTCACCCTCAACCAACACCGGAGCGGGAGGCTCAACGGAAGGCACAACTGGTACCTCATACCTGCGCAATAATGACCGATGGAAGACATTATGGATAGAAAAAGATGCTGGGAGGTCCAATCGAAAGGACACGGGGTTAAGAATCTCCAAAATCTTATACGGGCCGATGAACCGAGGCTTAAACTTAGGAGAAGAAACCCTCATAGGGACAAAACCAGAAGACAACCACACCAAGTCCCCAACACGAAGACGAGGACCAACACGACGACGGCGGTTAGCAAAATGCCGAGTCTTCTCCTGGGACAACTCCAAATTGTCCACCACCTGTCCCCAAATCCAATGCAACCTATCCACCACAGTATCCACTCCAGGACAATCCGAAGACTCCACCAGACCGGAAGAAAAACGAGGATGAAACCCCGAATTGCAAAAGAAAGGAGAAACCAAAGTGGCAGAACTAGCCCGATTATTGAGGGCAAACTCCGCCAACGGCAAAAAGGCAACCCAGTCATCCTGATCCGCAGACACAAAACACCTCAAATAAGTCTCCAAAGTCTGATTAGTTCGCTCAGTCTGGCCATTAGTCTGAGGATGGAACGCAGACGAAAAAGACAAATCAATGCCCATCCTAGCACAGAACGCCCGCCAAAATCTAGACACGAACTGGGTCCCCCTGTCAGAAACGATATTCTCCGGAATACCATGCAAGCGAACCACATTTTGAAAAAACAGAGGAACCAACTCGGATGAGGAAGGCAACTTAGGCAAGGGCACCAAATGGACCATCTTTGAAAAACGGTCACACACCACCCAGATGACAGACATTTTCTGAGAAACAGGGAGATCAGAAATAAAATCCACAGAGATGTGAGTCCAAGGCCTCTTCAGAATAGGCAAAGATAACAACAATCCGCTGGCCCGAGAACAACAAGGTTTGGCCCGAGCACAAACATCACAAGACTGCACAAAAACTCGTACATCTCGAGACAGGGAAGGCCACCAGAAGGACCTAGCCACCAAATCCCTGGTACCAAAGATCCCGGGATGACCTGCCAACGCAGAAGAATGAACCTCCGAGATGACTCTACTGGTCCAATCATCAGGAACAAACAGTCTACCAGGCGGGCAACGATCAGGTCTATCCGCCTGAAACTCCTGCAAAGCCCGTCGCAGGTCTGGGGAAACAGCAGATAATATCACCCCATCCTTAAGGATACCTGTAGGTTCAGAATCACCAGGGGAATCAGGCTCAAAACTCCTAGAAAGGGCATCCGCCTTCACATTTTTAGAACCTGGTAAGTATGAGACCACAAAATTAAACCGAGAGAAAAACAACGACCAGCGCGCCTGTCTAGGATTCAGGCGCCTGGCAGACTCAAGATAAATCAAATTCTTGTGATCGGTCAATACCACCACCTGATGTCTAGCCCCCTCAAGCCAATGATGCCACTCCTCAAAAGCCCACTTCATAGCCAAAAGCTCCCGATTACCAATATCATAATTTCGCTCGGCGGGCGAAAATTTTCGAGAAAAGAACGCACAAGGTCTCATCACGGAGCAGTCGGAACTTTTCTGCGACAAGACCGCCCCAGCTCCGATCTCGGAAGCATCGACCTCAACCTGAAAAGGAAGAGTAACATCAGGCTGACGCAACACAGGGGCGGAAGAAAAGCGGCGCTTAAGCTCCCGAAAGGCCTCCACAGCAGCAGGGGACCAATCAGCAACATCAGCACCCTTTTTGGTCAAATCAGTCAAAGGTTTAGCAACATCAGAAAAACCAGTTATAAATCGACGATAAAAATTAGCAAAGCCCAAAAATTTCTGAAGGCTCTTAAGAGAAGAAGGTTGCGTCCAATCACAAATAGCCCGAACCTTGACAGGATCCATCTCAATGGAAGAGGGGGAAAAAATGTACCCCAAAAAAGAAATCTTTTGAACCCCAAAAATACACTTAGAACCCTTCACACACAAGGAATTAGCCCGCAAAACCTGAAAAACCCTCCTGACCTGTTGGACATGAGAATCCCAGTCATCCGAAAAAATCAAAATATCATCCAGATACACGATCATAAATTTATCCAAATATTCACGGAAAATGTCATGCATAAAGGACTGAAAGACTGAAGGGGCATTTGAAAGACCAAAAGGCATTACTAAATACTCAAAATGGCCCTCGGGCGTATTAAATGCGGTTTTCCACTCATCCCCCTGCTTAATTCGCACCAAATTATACGCCCCACGGAGATCAATCTTAGAGAACCACTTAGCCCCCTTTATTCGAGCAAACAAATCAGTCAGCAGTAGTGTTGAGCATTCCGATGCTGCAAGTATCGGGTATCGGCCGATACTTGCTGTATCGGAATTCCGATACCGGGATTCCGATACTCTTGTGGTATCGGGTATCGGGTATCGCAACAACATTAATGTTAAAATGTGTAAAAGAGAGAATTAAAATAAAAAATATCGCTATACTCACCTGTCCGACGCAGCCGGGACTTCAGCGAGGGAACCGGCAGCGTTGTTTGTTTAAAATTTGCGCTATTACTTGGTTACGTGAATTCCCGGCTTGTGATTGGTCAGGTCGGCCACGTTGCCAGGACGCGGACCAATCACAGCAAGCCGTGATGAAATTACGTCACGGCTTGCTGTGATTGGTCCGCGTCCCGGCAATATGGCCGCCCTGACCAATCACAAGCCGTGATGTCACGGGAGGCTGGACACGCGCCCATTTTAAAATGAGCGCGTCCAGCCTCCCGGCTTGTGATTGGTTGACCGCGGCGCAACCAATCACAAGCCGTGACGTCACGGGAGGCTGGACACGCGCCCATTTTAAAATGAGCGCGTCCAGCCTCCCGGCTTGTGATTGGTTGACCGCGGCGCAACCAATCACAAGCCGTGACGTCACGGGAGGCTGGACACGCGCCCATTTTAAAATGAGCGCGTCCAGCCTCCCGGCTTGTGATTGGTTGACCGCGGCGCAACCAATCACAAGCCGTGACGTCACGGGAGGCTGGACACGCGCCCATTTTAAAATGAGCGCGTGTCCAGCCTCCCGTGACGTCACGGCTTGTGATTGGTCAGGGCGGCCATATTGCCGGGACGCGGACCAATCACAGCAAGCCGTGACGTAATTTCGTCACGGCTTGCTGTGATTGGTCCGCGTCCCGGCAACATGGCCGACCTGACCAATCACAAGCCGGGAATTCACGTAACCAAGTAATAGCGCGAATTTTAAACAAACAACGCTGCCGGTTCCCTCGCTGAAGTCCCGGCTGCGTCGGAGAGGTGAGTATAGCGATATTTTTTATTTTAATTCTTTATTTTACACATTTATATGGTTCCCAGGGCCTGAAGGAGAGTTTCCTCTCCTTCAGACCCTGGGAACCATCAGGAATACCGTCCGATACATGAGTCCCATTGACTTGTATTGGTATCGGGTATCGGTATCGGATTGGATCCGATACTTTGCCGGTATCGGCCGATACTTTCCGATACCGATACTTTCAAGTATCGGACGGTATCGCTCAACACTAGTCAGCAGTGGCAGAGGATACTGATATTTGACTGTAATTTTATTCAAGAGTCGATAATCAATACACGGCCTCAAAGAGCCATCTTTTTTAGATACAAAGAAAAAACCGGCTCCTAAGGGAGATGAAGAAGGACGAATATGTCCCTTTTCCAGGGACTCCTTAATATATTCTCGCATAGCAGCATGTTCAGGTACAGATAGATTAAATAAACGACCCTTTGGAAATTTACTGCCCGGAATCAGATCTATGGTACAATCGCAATCTCTGTGAGGAGGTAGTGAACCAAGCTTAGGCTCCTCAAAAACATCACGATAATCAGACAAAAATTCCGGAATCTCAGAGGGAATAGATGACGAAATGGAAACCAAAGGTACGTCCCCATGAGCCCCCTGACATCCCCAGCTTAACACAGACATAGCTTTCCAGTCAAGGACTGGGTTATGAGATTGTAACCATGGTAATCCGAGCACCAAAACGTCATGTAGATTGTACAACACAAGGAAGCGAATCATCTCCTGATGGTCTGGATTCATACGCATAGTCACTTGTGTCCAGTATTGTGGTTTATTACTAGCCAATGGTGTAGAGTCAATACCCTTCAGAGGTATAGGAACTTCCAGAGGCTCTAGATCAAACCCACAGCGCCTGGCAAAGGACCAATCCATTAGACTCAAAGCGGCGCCAGAGTCGACATAGGCATCCGCGGTAATTGACGATAATGAACAAATCAAGGTCACAGACAGAATAAACTTAGACTGTAAAGTGCCAATTGAAATAGACTTATCAACCTTTTTTGTACGTTTAGAGCATGCTGATATAACATGAGTTGAATCACCACAATAGAAGCACAACCCATTTTTTCGCCTAAAATTCTGCCGTTCGCTTCTGGACAGAATTCTATCACATTGCATATTTTCTGGAGCCTTCTCAGAAGACACCGCCAAATGGTGCACAGGTTTGCGCTCCCGCAAACGCCGATCAATCTGAATAGCCATTGTCATGGACTCATTCAGACCTGTAGGTGCAGGGAACCCCACCATAACATCTTTAATGGCATCAGAGAGACCCTCTCTGAAATTCGCCGCCAGGGCGCACTCATTCCACTGAGTAAGCACAGACCATTTACGAAATTTTTGGCAGTATATTTCAGCTTCATCTTGCCCTTGAGATAGGGCCATCAAGGCTTTTTCAGCCTGAATCTCTAAGTTAGGTTCCTCATAAAGCAACCCCAAAGCCAGAAAAAACGCCTCCACATTGAGCAACGCAGGATCCCCGGGTGCCAATGCAAATGCCCAGTTTTGAGGGTCACCCCACAGCAAGGAAATTACTATCCTAACCTGCTGTGGGGGATCTCCAGCGGAGCGAGATCTCAGGGAAAGAAATAATTTACAATTATTTTTGAAATTCAGGAAACGAGATCTATCCCCGGAGAAAAATTCTGGTATAGGAATTCTAGGTTCAGATATAGGAGCATGAATAACAAAATCCTGTAAATTTTGAACCTTCGTAGCAAGATTATTCAAACCTGTAGCCAAACTCTGAGGATCCATATTAATCAGGTGAGATCAGAGCCATTCAAGGATTAGAAGGAGAGAGAGAGACAAAGGCTGCAATTAGAGCAGAAATGCAACTGAGTCAACTAAAAAGCAAGCTCAGAAGAAAAAAAAAAAAATCTGCAGACTTCTTTTTCTCTCCTTTCTTCTGCCAACGGTTTTAACCCTTGGCCGGCCATACTGTCATGGTTCCCAATGGCAAGGGAACGTCAGAGAACTTAAACAACAGACTAGCTCTTGGGTGATGGAATCTCGAGCTGACCATGAGCTAAACCTACCACACAACTAGCAGTGGCCGGGTGGCGTACCTACGTTTTATCCCTAGACGCCTAGCGCCAGCCGGAGGACTAACTAACCCTAATAGAGGAAAAGACAGACCTGGCTTACCTCTAGGGAAATTCCCCCAAAAAGGAGACAGAAGCCCCCCACATATATTGACGGTGAGTTCAGAGGAAAAGACATACGCAGTATGAAGGTAGGTTCAGCAAAGCGAGGTCCGCTTACTAGATAGCAAGAAGATACAATAGGGAACTTCACAGTCAGCTGAAAACCCTATTAAAATACCATCCCGAAATTACTTTAAGACTCATGTGTAGTGTTGAGCGATACCGTCCGATACTTGAAAGTATCGGTATCGGAAAGTGTCGGCCGATACCGGCAAAGTATCGGATCCAATCCGATACCGATACCCGATACCAATACAAGTCAATGGGACTCATGTATCGGACGGTATTCCTGATGGTTCCCAGGGTCTGAAGGAGAGGAAACTCTCCTTCAGACCCTGGGATCCATATAAATGTGTAAAATAAAGAATTAAAATAAAAAATATTGCTATACTCACCTGTCCGACGCAGCCTGGACCTCAGCGAGGGAACCGGCAGCGTTGTTTGTTTAAAATTTGCGCTTTTACTTGGTTACGTGAAGTCCCGGCTTGTGATTGGTCAGGGCGGCCATGTTGCCGGGACGCGGACCAATCACAGCAAGCCGTGACGAAATTACGTCACGGCTTGCTGTGATTGGTCCGCGTCCCGGCAACATGGCCGCCATTAACCAATCACAAGCCGTGACGTCACGGGAGGCTGGACACGCGCGCTTTTTAAAATACGCGCATGTCCAGCCTCCCGTGACGTCACGGCTTGTGATTGGTTAATGGCGGCCATGTTGCCGGGACGCGGACCAATCACAGCAAGCCGTGACGTAATTTCGTCACGGCTTGCTGTGATTGGTCCGCGTCCCGGGAACATGGCGCCGTGACCAATCATAAGCCGGGACGTCACTGGAGGCTGGACACGCGCGCTTTTTAAAATACGCGCATGTCCAGCCTCCCGTGACGTCACGGCTTGTGATTGGTTAATGGCGGCCATGTTGCCGGGACGCGGACCAATCACAGCAAGCCGTGACGTAATTTCGTCACGGCTTGCTGTGATTGGTCCGCGTCCCGGCAACATGGCCGCCCTGACCAATCACAAGCCGGGACTTCACGTAACCAAGTAAAAGCGCAAAATTTAAACAAACAACGCTGCCGGTTCCCTCGCTGAGGTCCAGGCTGCGTCGGACAGGTGAGTATAGCAATATTTTTTATTTTAATTCTCTCTTTTACACATTATTACATTAATGTTGTTGCGATACCCGATACCACAAAAGTATCGGATCTCGGTATCGGAAATTCCGATACAGCAAATATCGGCCGATACCCGATACTTGCAGTATCGGAATGCTCAACACTACTCATGTGTCAACTCATGACACCGGAGTGGCAATTTCGGCCCACAAGAGCTTCCAGCTACAGAAAAATAACATAACTGTGAACTGGAACAAAAATGCAAAACAAACTTAGGACTAAGAGTCCAACTTAGCTGATAGTAGTCTAGAAGCAGGAACATGCAACAGAAAGGCTCCGGTTACATTGATGGCCGGCACTAGAATAACTGAGCAGCAAGGCTAAATAGGATACACCCATATCCTGATGGAAACAGGTGAACAGAGAAAGTGAAGCACACAAGTCCAGTACCACCAGTGACCACCGGGGGAGCCCAAAAACCAAATTCACAACAGCGCAGACTTTGCTCGCATATCGGCCGTTCGCCTGTACACTCCAGCCGTATGCAGAACTATCAGCGTTCTTTGAACCTTCCTCAACATCGCTTAATCATCGACGTTGCAACAAGGTGGAACTCCACACTGCACATGCTTCAGAGAGTGTGCGAACAGAGGCGTGCTGTTATGTATTTGTGGGAGGATACACGGGCAGGCAGTTGGATGGCAGACATGGAGTTGTCAGGTGTGCAGTGGTCGAAGCTACAAGACCTGTGTCAAGTCCTTCAGTGTTTTGAGGAATGCACATGGCTGGTTAGTGCAGACAACGCAATAATAAGCATGAGCATCCCCCTAATGCGTCTGCTGATGCAAAGTTTGACGCACATAAAGGAGCAGGCGTCTGCAGCCGAGGAAGAGGAAAGCCTTGATGACAGTCAGCCATTGTCTGGTCAGGGCCGTGTAGAGGACGCGGTAGCGGGCGAAGAGGAGGAGGAGGACGAGGAGGATGATGGGGATGAGTACTTTTTTACTGAGGAAGCTTCTCCTGGGCCAACAGAAATTAGTGGCGTTGCAAGGCCGGGTTCTGTTTTTGTAAGGGAGACAAGTGACGTAGATTTGCCTGTAACTGCCCCTCAAACCAGCACAACCGCAGATTTGCCAACTGGAACTTTGGCCCACATGGCGGATTATGCCTTACGTATCCTCAAAAAGGACCCACGCATTATTAAAATGATGAGCGATGACTGGTTGGCCTGCATCCTTGACCCTCGCTATAAAGGCAAATTGCAAAATATTATGCCACATGAGAACCTCGAACAAATATTAGCAACCAAACAAGCTACTCTTGTAGACCGTTTGATTCAGGCATTCCCAGCACACAGCGCCGGTGATGGTTCTCACATGAGCTGCAGGGGGCTACAGGGCAGAGGTGTTAGAGGTGCACAGATCAGAAGTGGCGTTGGACAGAGGGGTTTTCTGACCAGGTTGTGGAGTGATTTCGCAATGACCGCAGACAGGACAGGTACTGCAGCATCTATTCAAAGTGACAGGAGACAACATTTGTCCAGTATGGTTACTAACTATTTTTCAGCCCTTATTGATGTTCTCCCTCGACCATCATTCCCATTTGATTACTGGGCATCCAAATTAGACACCTGGCCTGAATTGGCAGAATATGCGTTGCAGGAGCTTGCTTGCCCAGCAGCTAGTGTGCTATCAGAAAGAGTATTCAGTGCTGCTGGTTCAATATTAACCGAAAAAAGGACTTGTCTGGCTACCCAAAATGTGGATGATCTCACCTTCATTAAAATGAACCACTCCTGGATTTCAAATTATTTTGCCCCACCTTTCCTGGCTGACACCTAGCTTTCCTATAAAAAGGTCTTGCTTGTGGACTGGTCTTACTGAGTGTTAAAATCTCTTAATTTGCAGCAGCTGTTTGACCAGCATACGACATGTTTACACATCCCCCAATGGGAAATCTCCCCCCACGGGGCCGTTGTCTCACTCTCGACACTTGGCGCAAGCACCCGTTAGTTACAGTGCTGTTTGTCAGAAGAGGTGGGTGTGCTCGCTTTTGGTCGACGGCACTGCCACTGGGTCCCTCATAGTACAATGTAGTGTCTCTGGCGGTGGTGGTGCGCACCCAACGTCAGACACACTGTTGTAACATGAGGGGCCCTGGGGCGGTACCGCCGGCCACAAGAGAGTCCCCCCCCAGCTGAAACTGTGCTCTACCACGTGCCAAATTATCTCGCACAGCTCCACCAATGTTTAGTCTATGCGCTGACATCATTCAATGCCTGGCACTGACAATCAATACCAATTTGTTGACATCTATGATGATAGTTACAGTAGTCTGGGTCAGTGTCCTATATTGACACCAGTAAATACTAATTTACTGCAAAATTACTTTGTCATAAACTCTGCAGATGAGCCCACCCCTGTACCTAAGCATGCCACCCTTTTTTTTATTTATAGTTGTTTTGCGAGACATTAACATCTATTTATTTTTTGGGAGTACTAACTGTGTCAGACACTTCTTGCAATACTCCTCCACTGACCACAATGCTGCCTGCCTGTGTATCCATGCAACCGATTTTAAACTGCCATGCCTGCCTATTGTTTGTTATTTTAGGCCTTTGATAGCCTGTCTGCGGCCCCTACCTGCAATACTCCTCCACTGACCACAATGCTGCCTGGAGTGCCTGCCTGTGTATCCATGTAACCGATTTTAAACTGCCATGCCTGCCTATTGTTTGTTATTTTAGGCCTTTGATAGCCTGTCTGTGGCCCCTACTTGCAATACTCCTCCACTGACCACAATGCTGCCTGCCTGTGTATCCATGTAACCGATTTTAAACTGCCATGCCTGCCTATTGTTTGTTATTTTAGGCCTTTGATAGCCTGTCTGCGGCCCCTACTTGCAATACTCCTCCACTGACCACAATGCTGCCTGCCTGTGTATCCATGTAACCGATTTTAAACTGCCATGCCTGCCTATTGTTTGTTATTTTAGGCCTTTGATAGCCTGTCTGCGGCCCCTACTTGCAATACTCCTCCACTGACCACAATGCTGCCTGCCTGTGTATCCATGTAACCGATTTTAAACTGCCATGCCTGCCTATTGTTTGTTATTTTAGGCCTTTGATAGCCTGTCTGCAGCCCCTACTTGCAATACTCCTCCACTGACCACAATGCTGCCTGCCTGTGTATCCATGTGACCGATTTTAAACTGCCATGCCTGCCTATTGTTTGTTATTTTAGGCCTTTGATAGCCTGTCTGCGGCCCCTACTTGCAATACTCCTCCACTGACCACAATGCTGCCTGCCTGTGTATCCATGTAACCGATTTTAAACTGCCATGCCTACCTATTGTTTGTTATTTTAGGCCTTTGATAGCCTGTCTGCGGCCCCTACCTGCAATACTCCTCCACTGACCACAATGCTGCCTGGAGTGCCTGCCTGTGTATCCATGTAACCGATTTAAAACTGCCATGCCTGCCTATTGTTTGTTATTTTAGGCCTTTGTTAGACTGTCTGCGGCCCCTACTTGCAATACTCCTCCACTGACCACACCAATGCTGCCCGTGTACCCCTGGAACCTATTTAAAAGTTCATAGAGCCTAGTTATATATTTTATTTACTATTAATAAGGCCATGATGGACTACGCTGTACCACGCTACAAGCTAACCAGTCGACACTTCTTTTGCGAGAAAAGCCATCCCAACCCTCCACCAGCATGTAAAAGACCGCATTGTCCATGCACTCTGGCAATCTGTGAGTACAAAGGTGCACCTGACAACAGATGCATGGACCTGTAGGCATGGCCACGGAAGATTACGTGTCCATTAAGGCGCAATGGGTTAATGTGGTGGATGCATGGTCCACAGGGGACAGCCTACTAAGTCTGTCTGCAGTCCCTAATTCAAATTGTCCTCCACTGTCTAAATCGGAGCTTCCATTTTCTGGATTTCGGCCTATAGTATCAGAAATTAAACTGCATTTGGCCTTCAACTTTGGTTACGGCCTACTAACGGTGTCTGCCCCTGCCTGGTGTTTGTCCTCAACTGAATAAAGCTGAGCTTCAGTCTTAGGCTTTTGGCCTAAAGTATCAGATATTAAACTGCATTTGGCCTATTAGTGTGTTTGGGCCCTTAAAACAGTGTCTGCTGCTCCTGGGTTTGCTACTCCACTGAACAAAGCAATGCCGCCTGTTTAGTCCTGTTACCAATTTTGAACTGCATGTAGCCTACTTTATTCTTTGGCCCTATATCTGTTTCCTCCTCATCCTGCCCATTGCCCAGCCACTGCTACATGAGTCTGCTGGTACATTGACCTAGACCACTACATTCTCCTTGCACTCTACACAGCCAGAATCTGACCCTGCTGAAAGTCAGGTTCCCCTTCCCGCATGTTATACCACCTTACACAGGGACAAAGAGGAAGGTGCAGATGAAAGTGCAGGTTCCTTCATCAGGTGGGGGGGCATACTCGTTGGCGACGTCACTGGCACAGGGCCCCTCAGAGTACGCAAAAGTGTCGCTGCTGGTGGGAGGCGCCCCCGCCGTGCAAACACACCGCTGTACTTTGAGGGGCCCTGTGCCAGTGCCAATGCGAACAAGTGTGCCCCCCTGCTTGCTCAGGATCACAGCACTTGCAACGTTGAAATACTTACCTCTCCCTGCTCCACCGCCATGACGTAGTCCACGATTCCTGGGCCCACTAAAACCTTGAACCAGCCCTACCCCCCACAAATTTGCCAAATTACCCCCAAGTTCCATTGAACAACTATTATTATAACGTTAATTAAGATTGACAAGCTTCAGAAACAAGAATGGATGTTTTTGGCATTAAAATGGGCACTGTAGGTGTTTTCCTGGCCTCCACTCACTGCCGACTATGCTTCCCCATTGACTTGCTTTGGGTTTCGTGTTTCGGTCGATCCCCGACTTTTAGCGATAATCGGCCGACTGCACTCGACTCGACTCTGGACAAAGTCGGGTTTCACAAAACCCGACTCGATCTTAAAAAAATGAAAGTCGCTCAACCCTAGTTAGGACTGCTGTATATGGGTATACCTTGACGTTTGGTGGAGCAGCTTAGTATACATTTTTTGCAAAAAAACGCATCAACTAAATACCCTGTTTTTTTCCATCTTTATACTAGCACTTGCTTATTACTGTGATTTTTTTTTTACAACAGAGTGTTTTTGGTGTTACTGTGCTCTTTTGTGTCTTCTTGTTAAATAGGGCTGTAGCTTTAAAGCTGGGTTGTGGCAAAGTAGATAGAAATAGTGTGCTTTGAAAGCCCTGGAATATACTACAGAGGAAGGATGCTGTGTGGAAAAGGCTTCATACAGTAAAAGAAGCATCCATAAGACTTTGTACCCGATGTCTATGGCATATGACCCTTATCAAGTTACTCTTCAGTAAAGAGTTTATTTTAAAATGGTGGTCTCCCTCATTTAACTGTGAAACATCTTGTCCTGGCAAGCCCACAACACCAGCTACATGAATCCTCCAATAGCGCAAGGCCCTTACAGCACAAGTCCACACACCCAGCCAGGACCTATACATTCATATAACATGCCAGGGCGCTGAGGATGAGTCCCTTGCCTGCGTCTACCACCCCATGCCACTTGTAACAAGAAAACGTAGTTATATAGTCAGGATTTCCCTGTTACATACTAAATTAGAATCAAGGTTGTAAAGAGAAACATATGCAAAGACAAGGGTCACCTGAATATAATAAATATTTTTTAACACACAGGCCAAATAGGACATTTAAAAACACTTAAAAAGCACAAAGGGCCATAACAATATTACAGACCGCAACACTATAGTGTTAGGGTATTATCCATATGTCTGTAAGATGATGCATAAGGAACCAATTAAATATATACCATAATCTTATAAATGCATGATACTATCAATAAGTGCCAAATAAGCTGGAGTTTGTGTTCAAGCTCCAAATAAAAAGCAAAAATAAACTAAAGTGCTCAAAAAGATGCAATATTTAACATCCTATACAATGTATTCTGAGTGTAAATGCATAAATCATAAGCCCGGTATATAATAAATGTATACAACAGCCAATAGTCTAACACAGAGGCAGAATATACTGCTGGCACAATGGTAATTCTGTGAACATAATAGTACAAGAGAAAATATTAAGGCTGAAGAGGTAACCTGTAAGGATAGACAGACATGGATAACATACCCCACGTGTATCGCAACTCAAGAATGTGGCTTCATCAGGGGTAGGAGTATAGCTTTGAATGGCCTGTTAAGTATACGTACATCCACATATGATTACATGAGCACTGAATATCTCTCAAACCTACATGCCCGTCATCAACGCGCCTGTGTGTCCCCAAGGAAACCTTGTAATAGAGTTTTAAATTAGCTATTATTACACAATGTTGTGTATGCTAATCACATAACAAATACAATTGGTAAGTACCGTATATACTCGAGTATAAGCCGAGATTTTCAGCCCATGTTTTTGGGCTGAAAGTCCCCCTCTCGGCTTATACTCGAGTCATACCCAGGGGTCGGCAGGGGAGGGGGAGCGGGGGCTGTCTAATTATACTCACCTGCTCCAGGCGTTGTGCAGTCCCTGCTTCCCCGGAGCAGCAGCTTCTTCCTGTAGTGAGCGGTCACATGGTACCGCTCATTACAGTAATGAATATGCGGCTCCACCTCCCATATGGGTGGAGCCGCATATTCATTACTGTAATGAGCGGTAATGGTGACCGCTCAATACAGGACGAAGCTGCGGCACCAGGGAAGCAGGGACTGCACAGCGCCATGAGCAGGTGAGTATAACGGGGAGGGGAGCCAGCGCTGCGCGATATTCACCTGCTCCTCGTTCCAGCGCCACTCCGTCTCCAGCGTCTTCTGCAGTGACGCTTAGGTCAGAGGGCGCGATGACATGGTTAGTGCGCGCCCTCTGCCTGAACGTCAGTGCAGAGGATGCTGAAGATGGAGCGGCGCCGGAACGAAGTCAGGTGAATATTGAAAGTGCCGGGGGCCTGAGCGATGGAGAGGTGAGTATGTGATTTTTTTTTTTTATCGCAGCAACAGCAAATGGGGCAAGTGTCTGTATGGAGCATCTTATGGGGCATAATCAACATTTGTGCAGCACTATATGGCGCAAATATCTTTATGGAGCATCTTGTGGGAACCATCATAAACTTTATGGAGCATCTTATGGGGCCATAATCAACATTTGTGCAGCACTATATGGGGCAAATATCTTTATGGAGCATCTTATGGGGCCATAATTAACATTTGTGGAGCATTATATGGGGCAAGTGTTTGTATGGAGCATCTTATGGGGCCATAATCAAGGTTTGTGCAGCATCATATGGGGAAAATATCTTTATGGGGCATCTTATGGGGCCACAATCAACATTTGTGCAGTATTATATTGGGCATATTTTAATATGGAGCATCTTATGGGGCCATTATTAACCTTTATGCAGGATTATATGGGGCATATTTAATATGGAGCATCTTATGGGGCCATCATAAACTTTATGGAGCATTATATGGGGCTCCTGATTCAATATGGATATTCAAAAACACTTAATCTACCGATGTCTCAAATAATTTTAATTTTATTGGTATCTATTTTTACTTTTGACATTTACCGGTAGCTGCTGCATTTTCCACCCTAGGCTTATACTCGAGTCATTAAGTTTTCCCAGTTTTTTATGGCAAAATTAGGGGGTCGGCTTATACTTGGGTCGGCTTATACTCGAGTATATACGGTAATTATATAAACATACATTTTTGCCTCACTTCATACATCTATCACGAGTATATAAATAAATACCCAAAGGGTTTTCCTATACCTATACAGAGTTTATATATCAATATATGTAATAAACTGCCAAAAATATACACATAGCAAATAGGGCATATTAAGATGGGTAGAACCATGTGAAAGATATCCAGGTAGGCGTCGACGAGGATGAAATTTCTGGTCAACCCAAGAGCAGACAAAGAAATACAAGTATGATCTCCTGTTAAAGTATGTCAATCACCCCCATAACCAGCTGTGCAGTAAGTTGGTATACTAAATCAGAGTAAGCATACAAAAAGGAAATGAATGTTCCCATATAATGTACATGAAGCCAATCTGATGGCATATAAAGTGGATGATAAATATAAAGGTAAGTGCAATACCTGGTCCAAAATCACCAGGATTGCATGCCCAGAGTGGGCTATGCAACTCTATACACTCATTCACAAACAAGTCTTATACAGGGTTTAAAATATGCCTGTATAAAATATGATATTACAAAGGTGTACTAGGGGAGAATCCTCACAGGTATCAAAAAGATTCTGATGAAGAAAAAGATCAACATATATTCATCTCCATACTTTATAGATGATAGAATTTCAAAGCAAGTGTCAACGAAGACTGGTGGTCACCTATAAATACGTATAAATGTACAGAAAGTAAATCACTATAGTGCATATCCAGAGTGTGCTGTGTACCTCTATGCACATTATACGAAGAACTCCCTGCCAGTGCCATGCTCCGATTGATGCTATGGTGTCCACAGATACAGTACAGAGCAAACGTTTGGACACACCTTCTCATTTAAAGATTTTTCTGTATTTTCATGACTATGAAAATTGTACATTCACACTGAAGGCATCAAAACTATGAATTAACACGTGTGAAACAACTGAAAATATGTCTTATATTCTAGGTTCTTCAAAGTAGCCACCTTTTGCTTTGATGACTGCTTTGCACACTCTTGGCATTCTCTTGATGAGCTTCAAGAGGTAGTCACCAGGAATTGTCTTCCAACAATCTTGAAGGAGTTCCCAGAGATGCTTAGCACTTGTTGGCCCTTTTTGCCTTCACTCTGCGGTCCAGCTCACCCCAAACCATCTCAATTGGGTTCAGGTCTGGTGACTGTGGAGGCCAGGTAATCTAGTGTAGTACCCTATCGCTCTCCTTCTTGGTCAAATAGCCCTTACACAACCTGGAGTGTCATGGTTCCCAATGGCAAGGGAACATAAGAAACATATAAGTAACGAACGAGCTCTCGGGTGATGGAAACTCGAGTTGACCGTGAGCTAAATCTACCACACAACTAACAGTAGCCAGAGAGCATACCTACGGCTTCCTATATGCCACGCGCCAGCCGGAGGACTACTACGCCTGGTAGAGGAAGAAACAGACCTGGCTTACCTCTAGGGAAATACCCCAAAAGATGATAGCAGCCCCCCACATGTAATAACGGTGAATTAAGAGGAAAAGACATACACAGTATGAAAGTAGATTTAGCAAAGAGAGGTCCACTTACTAGATAGCAGAAGGATACAAAAGAGGACTTCACGGTCAACTGAAAACCCTTTCAAAAACCATCCTGAAATTACTTTAAGACTCCTGTGTCAACTCATGACACAGGAGTGGCAATTTCAGCCCGCAAGAGCTTCCAGCTACAGAGAATTAAAAAACTGCAAACTGGACAAAAGGTACAAAACAAAAGGACAAAGTCCACTTAGCTGATCAGCAGACTAGTAGCAGGAACATGCAACCGAAGGCTCTGGTTACAATGATGACCGGCAAGGAAATGACTGGAGAGCAAGGCTAAATAGGAAACTCCCAAACACTGATGGAAGCAGGTGAACAGAAGAAGCAAAGTGCAAACAAGTCACCAGTACCACCAGCAACCACCAGGGGAGCCCAAAAAGCGGATACACAACACTGGAGGTGCATTTGGGGTCATTTTCCTGTTGAAAAATAAATGATGGTCCAACTAAACGCAAACCGGATGGAATAGCATGCCGCTGCAAGATGCTGTGGTAGTAATGCTGGTTCAGTATGCCTTCAATTTTTAATAAATCCCCAACAGTGTCACCAGCAAAGCACCCCCACACCATCACATCTCCTCCTCTATGCTTCATGGTGGGAACCAGGCATGTAGAGTCCACCCGTTCACCTTTTCTGCGTCGCACAAAGACACAGTGGTTGGAACCAAAGATCTCAAATTTGGACTCATCAGACCAAAGCATAGATTTTCACTGGTCTAATGTCCATTCCTTGTGTTCTTTAGCCCAAACAAGTCTCTTCTGCTTGTTGACCTGATCTCTAATCTGAGCTGCTGTTAACCTGCGATTTCTGAGGCTGGTGACTCAGATAAACTTATCCTCAGAAGCAGAGGTGACTCTTGGTCTTCCTTTCCTGAGGCGGTCTTCATGTGAGCCAGTTTCTTTGTAGCGCTTGATGGTTTTTGCCACTGCACTTGGGGACGCTTTCAAAGTTTTCCCAATTTTTCGGACTGACTGACCATCATTTCTTAAAGTTATGATGGCCACTCGTTTTTCTTTACTTAGCTGCTTTTTTCTTGCCATAAAACAAATTCTAACAGTCTATTCAGTAGGACTATCAGCTGTGTGTCCACCAGACTTCTGCACAACACAACTGATGGTCCCAACCCCATTTATAAGGCAAGAAATCACACTTATTAAACCTGACAGGGCACACCTGCGAATTGAAAACCATTTCCGTTGACTACCTCTTGATGCTCATCAAGAGAAGGCCAAGAGTGTGCAAAGCAGTCATCAAAGCAAAAGGTGGCTACTTTGTAGAACCTAGAATATAAGACACTTTTTTGTTAAGTATATAATTCCACATGTGTTAGTTCATAGTTTTGATGCCTTGAGTGTGAATGTACAATTTTCATAGTCATGAAAATACAGAAAAATCTTTAAATGAGAAGGCGTGTCCAAACTTTTGGTTTGTACTGTATATTTGAGTGACAGAAAAAGATGTATAAATATAGACTCAGTAGGTCAGATGATTTATGCCATCATCCACATGGGATAGGAAAATAAATGCCACACATATTGTCCCATATGTGCCTAAGGACTCACATGGAAGAATAATGCACAGAGAAAAGGTCAATGTAGGTTGTACAGTCATGTGTTAAAGCAGAACTTCACATAGAAGTCCATGTAAACACATTCGTATAGGAGTATGAGTCCCTTAACGCAAGTAAATATTAACAACTGCACATGCTATCAACAGGTATGGAGAAGTCAGCAGATCCTGCACCTGTGACCAGTCTGCATAGTTACTTCATCCCCAGCTCCCTATTCAAAATACATTATATCTGAAATGCTGCAGCATTCGAGAGTAAAGGGCAGATATTTTTAATGATGGTGCTTGTGCCTGATTTATGCTACTTGTGGTTTAGTCAGAATTAATAATTTGACAACTTGAAAGTTGAGTAAAAAGATTATTAGTATTGTGGTCCTTGATCCACATCAGGAAGAAAAACCTTTTCCAACAGTAACAATGCAGTGACATGACAAGAATCTACATAAACTAATCATATGCTGAATAGTTGCAAGTCAAAAGGGAAAATAATTATTTGATTCACTGCCGATTTTGCAAGTTTTTTCGCTTACAAAGCAAATGCAAGAAAATGGAAGAAACAAGATTACAATCGATCTTCCTCAGTCTGCGGCTCCATGCAAGATCTACTGTTAGTAACATACTACAATCCTGCAGGGCACACAAGGTCCCCCTGTCCAGGCACGTTTGAATTTCACCAACGACCATCTGGATGATCCAGAAGAGGCATGGGAGAAGGTCATGTGGTCAGATGAGAACTAAATCTGTTTCGAGGAAGAAGAAGGATGAGTACTACCCCAAGAACACTGTCCCAATCGTGAAGCATAATAAACTTCATATTTCGGGGGTGCTGTTCTGCAAAGGGGACAGGACGATTGCACATTATTGAAGGGAGGATTGATGGGCCCATGTATCATGAGATTTTGGCCAACATCCACCTTCCCTCAGTAAGAGCATTGATCATAGGTCGTGGCTGGATCTGGAACATTTCAAGGTACTGGAGTGGCCTAGCCAGTCTTCAGACCCGAACCCAATAGAAAATCTTTGTGGGAGTTGAAACTCAATGTTGCCCAGTGACAGGCCCAAAACCAGAAAGATCTGTAGAAGATATGGAGGAGTGCACTCAAATCCCTTCTGCAGTATGTTGCAAATGTGGTCAAGAACTACAGGAAAGTTCTGACCTCTGTAATTATTTCATGCAAAAAATGCTAATAAATTATGCAAAAATGCAATTTTTTCTGGATTTTCTTTTAAGATTCTCTCTCACACAGTTTAAGTGTACCTAAGAGAAATATGACAGACCTTGCCATTCTTTGTAGGTGGGAAAACTTGCAAAATGGCAGTGTATCAAATACTTATTTCCCCACTGTATGAGATAGCCAAGATGATTGTATATAAAAAGATGGTAGTCTCACTTTCGAAGCAGTAGAGATATAGATATAGATAGTGAGATATAGAACCTGAAATTCAAAAGTTTAAAAATTATTACCCTTTTGCTTGTCAGTGTATGTATAGTAATTGTGTCCCTATTGAAGCTCTTTTGAGTTCTCACCTACGATAATACGCTTTTCAAAGCTCTCTTTTAGTATGATGATCAAAAATATGCCCCCTACATATAGTATGATACCTACACAGTGAATTCTCCAACACAAGCACAGTATGATGATCCCAGACTGACCCCAGCTAAATATGATGATCCAACACAGTATGATGTCCCTCACAGACCTCTATATACTGTACAATGTCCCCCACAGATCCCTATGCAAAGTATGTTGGGCCCCATTGCTCCCTATCTACAGTATGATGTCTGAGCAGCCACTTATATACAATATGATGTCCCCTCAGCCCCTATATACTGTTGTGCTCAAAAGTTTACCTACCCCAGCAGAATTTTAGCTTTCTTGGCCTTTTTTGGCAGGGGGCATGCCGGGGACTCTGAATTTGCAGGCACAAAGTAATCTATTGGGTGGCTCACGGCTAACTTTTGGATTTGATTAATTATACTTTAAGCTATGGATGCATACATATGCTTGGCAACTAGTAACCTCATTTCAGCCCCCATGTATGATGAACTTAATGTGTACTGGTTTAACTCTTGAAATGCCTGTACACTTTTTGCACTTGTCTCTTGATTAGATTATATTGCGCTTCCAATTTTTTGTGGCATAATGACTCTCTATAGGACTATATAAGCATACCATGATATGATAATTTTTTCTGGGCCACATAATATGTATTTACATTGAGTTTCAGGCAATCAGTGTCCTACATTGCCCCCTCTTTCCTTTGGTACCTTTCCACCCCTCCTTACAGTTTATGTATCCTTAAATAAACATTCTCTTTATTTAAAGTACTGGATATTTGTTCGGGTTCTTTTTTTGCTGTGAATTTTATAAAAAATACTTTTGGAACAATTTATTTTTTTTACTAAAAGTACTACTCCAGTTGTTTTTCTTTATCTAGTAGATATAAGAAATATATGAATAATCCATAGATTAAAATGTTTACCAATTGCCAACAGCTGTGACTAGCTGGCCCATTATAGTGGCTAAGTGTGACCGGAAGCAGTGGCGTAACTAGAAAGTTATGGGCCCTGATGCGAACTTTCAAATGCCCCCCCCCCCCCAACCATGCAAAAATATTTTCCACCCAAATTCAGATTTTCCCTATTCATTTTGCACACTATAGCTTTATTGCAAAGTTGTATAGTGTGATCTCAGTGGTGTAACTATCCGGCGCCCCATCCTGGTATATATATTTGTCCCCCGTACTGCCATTGTTATGTAATTTATAAAAGAAAATAAACCATTATACTCATCAGGGGTTTACATAGAAGTCGTGGGGATCCATATAAGAATTATAATGCACCCCCATAGTACTCCTCATAATATAATGCACCCCCATAGTCCTCTATACAATATACTGCACAGGTCATAGTCATCCATATAGTATAATACACTCTCCATAGTCATCCATATAGTATAATACACTCTCCATAGTCCTCCATATAGTACAATAGTATAATATACTCCTCATAGTCCTCCATATAGCATTATATACTCCTCAGTCCTCCATATAGTATAATACACTCCTCATAGTCCTCCATATATTAAAATACACTCCTCATAGTGCTCCATATAGTGTAATACACTGCTCAGTCCTCTATATAGTATAATACACTCCTCATAGTGCTCCATATAGTATAATGCACCGCCATCGTCATCCATGTCATACAATTCACTTCTCATAGTATAATGCACCCCATAGTTCTTCATATAGTATAATGTATTCCCCATAGTCCTCGATACAGTATAATGCAGCCCACATATAGTATAATGCAGCCACCCCACAAAAGTATAATGCAGCCCCACCATACAATATAATGTAACCCCCATAGAATATAATGCAGTCCCCCTCATAGTATAATGCAGCCCCTCCATACAGGTGCAGTGAGAAAGACATGGACAAATGGTGACTATGGGGCAGGGGAGAAGGACACAAGGGGGCTAGGGGAGAAATGCACAATGGTGACACAGGGGGGCTAGGGAGCAAGGAAGACAGGCACAAGGGGACACATGCGGGCTAGGAGGCGGGAGAAGAGCACAAGGGGACTAGTGGGCAAAGGAGACTGACACAAGGGGACAAGGGAGACTGACACAAGGGGACACAGGGGGACCAGTAGGCCCGGGAGACTGACAAGGGGACACACGGGGCTAGTGGGCAAGGGAGACTGACACAAGGGGACACATGGGGACTAGTGGGCCAGGGAGACTGAATAGAGGACACACGGGGACTAGTGGGCAAGGGAGATTGGCACACGGGGCTAGTGGGCAAGGGAGACTGACACAAGGGGACACATGGGGACTAGTGGGCCAGGGAGACTGAATAGAGGACACACGGGGACTAGTGGGCAAGGGAGATTGACACAAGGGGACTAGTGGGCAAGGGAGACTGACCCAAGGGGACAAGGGAGACTGACACAAGGGGACACAGGGGGACCAGTGGGCCAGGGAGACTGACAAGGGGACACACGGGGACTAGTGGGCAAGAGAGATTGACACAAGGGGACACAAGGGGACTAGTGGGCAAGGGAGACTGACACAAGGGGACAAGGGAGACTGACACAAGGGAACACAGGGACTAGTGTGCAAGGGAGACTGACACAAGGGGACACACGGGGACTAGTGTGCAAGTGAGACTGACACAAGGGGACTAGTGGGCAAGGGAGACTGACACAAGGGGACACACAGGGACCAGTGGGCAAGGGAGACTGACACAACGGGACACACAGGGACAAGGGAGACAGGCACAAGAGGAAATAAGGGGACTCCTAGGGCAGAGTAGATAGGGACACACGGGGAGACGGAGCTGCAATGAGACAGGGGAAAATGGAGGGAGCCTTGGGAGCAAGGAAGAAGGGGGCACATGGATTATGATGACAGGGTAGATGGGGAACACATGGTGAGAAAGGGGACAGGGGAGACTTGAGAACAGGGCAGACAGGTCACACGAGCGGCTGCTAATGACAGGAGGACAAATACAGATCAGAGGCTTAAGGGACCCTTCAGCAGCAGGAGGAGGAGGACGCAGCAACAGATTGCAACTTTTTAGGTTTAGGCACTCAGCCACTCGCTCAAGCAGCACCAGCTCCCTTCAACCAGTCTTTCCCTTTGGTGTGGTTGAAGGATCTGTGGACACGCCTCTCTCCAGTCACAAGGTGGGATCACGTGACTGCATTAAATCCATCTTCCCCCATGTAACTGGAAGACCTGCAGTGACGCCTCCCTGCTGTAATGGTTGGGTCCTTCTCCTTCACTATTGCTGAACGGACGGGCCCCTAAGCAGTCCGGGCCAGGTCGCACCTGCAACCGCTGCGACCGCTATAGTTATGCCCCTGACCGGAAGTTACAATTCGAGAGAATCAGATTCCATTAAGCTGACACTCTGAACAAACTTGGATCGGAGTTTGTTCAGGGTGTCATTAGCATAATCGATCCGATTTTTTCGCGAGAGAGTCTACACTCGTATGAGCAAGCCCTAAAAGAGGATCTAACAGTCTGTGATGTCAGAGCGGTATACACATGATGTAGGAGAGGGATGGACCAGTGCTAGAAATATCACGAGACAACGAAGACTGATGTTTTACTGTCTGCACTGTACATATATTACTGATAGCTAATGGATAATGAAATTGAAAACAATACTGGAATGGTACTTTAAATGCCTATATTTTTGCACATATTGTTGGATAAAAATAATTGAGTTTTAGTGAATGTTTTAAAAGAAAATCACAGAAAAATGCAGTCATATTTACCAAGACACAAAATGTGCAGAAGCCACAGAATGCAGCGGGCCCTTAGTAGCCATGTAAGTAATTTCATCAATATTTTGCACCTGTTGCCTCAGCCTTTATCATGGTGGCCTTTAATATTGTGCCTTTTATATACAGCTATTTTTTTATATCATGTTTTTTAATTTTATATCCTTATCTGTAAATTTTTTTAATTTTTTGTAGGGACTCACAAGACAATCAGGACCCTTGACTTGGGTTTCGAGCTTTCGTATTTTGTCCAAAATATAAAACAATATTTAATGCATTTTTTTTTTGCACATTTTTTAAAATCTTTTTCAGGGTGCAGCCGGACCTTTAATGCTGTGTTAGGGAATTGGGGTATATGTCCTTGTGGTGTGCACTTACATAGTGCTGGGCAGCCTGCCTGATTCAATAGTATGGGCGACACTAACCGGCTAAGGTCACATGTTATGTACACATGCAATTTTCATCCAGAAAAAGTAGGACTAATATTGCTCAATTATTATCTGTATATAATTGTTTTTCTTTTACTCAGCAGCTATCAATCATTTACAGGACCATTAACAATTTCCTATGTTACTCATTTGCAATTGATCCATACTGTGGCTCCTTATGGCATCTGATTTTTTTTTCTCACACCCATTCGATTTCAAAGTGAAATCGCAGCATTCTTCGATTTTTTTTTTCACAGACAGATTCTGAGGGTGAAGAAACACGTTCATCAGCACTGCCCCTTTGAAAAAAATTGGACCGGATGATAAAATAAATTGGATAGCACTCATCTGATGTATTCGCTAGTGTGAGCGAGCCCATAGCCTGTAAGCCAGACACTGTGCACTATAGATATCAGTGTGACTGGGGCCCTATACAGGCCTTATATGTGTGCATTTGTAATACTAGTCGGCCACCCCCTCCATGCATGGTTGGTGTTTGATTGGATGTTTCAGCAGTATTTTACACATGGGGCACGATGACGCCACTAGCCGGCAGAGGAAGAGAGGTGAGTATTTATTTATTTACTAGATTGTGGCCCGATTCTAATGCATCGGGTATTCTAGAATATGCATGTCCCCGTAGTATATGGACAATGATGATTCCGACTGTGCCCGTCGCTGATTGGTCGAGGCAACCTTTTTGACATCATCATCGCCATGGCAACCATTATGACATCTACGTCGATACTGTGCCCGTCGCTGATTGGTCGAGGCCCAGGCGGCCTCGACCAATCAGCGAATGAATAAACGGGACAGACAGACAGACAGAAAAACCCTTAGACAATTATATATATAGATTTTTTACGGGTGCTGCCTTATACTACAGGGTCTGCCTATAGAAGTGCTGCCTTATACTACAGGATCTGCCTATGGGGGTGCTGCCTTATATTACAGGGTCTGCCTATAGGGGTACTGCCTTATACTACAGGATCTGCCTATAGGGGGGCTGCCTTATACTACAGGATCTGCCTATGGGGGTGCTGCCTTATACTACAGAGTCTGCCTATAGGGGTACTGCCTTATACTACAGGGTCTGCCTATAGGCGTGCTGCCTTATACTACAGGATCTGCCTATGGGGGTGCTGCCTTATACTACAGGGTCTGCCTATTGGGGTGCTGCCTTATACTACAGAGTCTGCCTATAGGGGTAGTGCCTTATACTACAGTGTCTGCCTATAGGGGTGCTGCCTTATACTACAGAATATGCCTATGGGGTGCTGCCTTATATTACACGGTCTGCCTATAGGGGTGCTGTCTTATACTACAGGATCTGCCTATAGGGGTGCTGCCTTATATTACAGGGTCTGCCTATAGGGGTGCTACCTTATGTTACAGGGTCTGCCTATAGGGGTGCTGCCTTATACTACAGGGTCTGCCTATAGGGATGCTGCCTTATATTACAGGGTCTGCCTAAGGGGGTGCTGTCTTATTCTACAGGGTCTGCCTATGGGGGTGCTGTCTTATACTACAGGGTCTGCATATGGGGGTGCTGCTTTATACTACAGGGTCTGCCTATGGAGTGCTGCCTGATACTACAGAGTCTGCCTATGGGTGCTGCTTTATACTACAGGGTCTGCCTATGGAGTGCTGCCTGATACTACAGAGTCTGCCTATGGGTGCTGCCTTGTGCTATAGTCTGCCTATGGGTTCTGTCTTGTGCTATAGAGTCTGCCTATGGGGGGTGCATTATACAATATATAGTAGTCCTATTGGGAGTGCATTATACTATATGGAGGCTTATGGGGAGTGCATTATACTACATTTAGGACTATCTGGTGCATTATACTATATGGAGGCTATCTATGGGGCCATCATACAGTGTGGGGATTACAGTGAAGGGGCCATCATACAGTGTTGGAGCCATCAAACAGTTTGGAGGCTACTAAGGGGTCAGTATACTGTGTGAACGGTACTATACAGTGAGGGGGCATTATACTGTGTATAAGAGAGCATCATACTGTGTGTAGGGGAGCTGTACAGGGGGGAGACTCGGGACATTATTAAATGTAAAGTGGGCACTTATTGATATAGGGGAACCCAGGTTACTGTGACTGTCAAAGGGGCACACACAGGACATTATTACTTTCTAGGGGGCAAAATATGGGCACTGTTTTCTAGGGCACTTGTGCCCAGCATTACTATATTATAGAGGGTTGCTTTAGAATTTAGAAGGCACAGAGAACCACACAGTAGGTACAGTAATAGGGACACATACGGCAGCAGCGGCTCAGCATTGGGGTATCAGCAGGATGAGGAGGTTGTGCAGGTGGGGAATAGATGGTGATGGCTGGAATTTGAGAAGTGAAACATGTCTTTGTTGTATTCTCTGCAGATGAGTCCTGGCTGGAAGAAGTTGCGGTGTCGGTCTGGGCCAGATGGAAAAGACGGGAAAAATGAACGATTCCATCAGAAAGGACGTCAGCGGTAAGACATTATCTGTAACTGTGCTGTGATCTGTTATATGTTCTGTAGGGCTGGTATTTACCACTAACCATATGGCAGTAATATCCATGTTGGTCTATATATAGAAATTATCTTCAGTAACAGCGCGGTCATCTGCTGAGGTTCTCCACTATTAGGGTGTGTCACCCAGTTCTAATCAAGGTTACCTGGTTAGGGGCCCACTCAGAAGCTTCGCCCCCCTGAACCAAAACCCTAGCTACGCCTCTGATTGTGGAGCTAGAGATAGGAATGGAATTCATTAAATAATGATAATTTCTTATAGCCAGTGCCCCACAGTGCAAAAACTGAAGCTGAAAACCTTAGATATATGTTTTAATCATACATTTCAATCTTGAACCTAAATTATTTCCTTTTTTAACAAATTCATCACGCAGGAAACACAGGTCCCGGGTTCACATCCAAAGAAACCATCTGCATGAAGTGTACATATATGTTGTCATTGTTTTTGTGTGAGAATAAAATATATTTTTATATATTGCTTGTTATTTGTAGGCAAGTAGATGATGAGTAGAATTGAGCAAATGGTTGAAAATTAGAATTTGCAAGCTTCAGCCAATAAAAAAAAAAATGATTTGCAGCTAAAGGATTAGTCGCAAATCTCAGGCATTCCAATTTCCCTGCAATATAAAACACTCTGAGGTCATCTAGGACTATATCCAATACCTTTTAAGCTCTTTGTCGCAAACACAGCTTGAGACCACGTTCACACGTTCATTATTTGGTCAGTATTTTACATCAGTCTTTGTAAGCCAAAACCAGGAGTGGGTGATAAATACACAAGTGGCGATGTTTATATTTTTCCTCTGATTGTTCCATTCTTGATTTTGGCTTAAAAATACCCATGTAAAATACTGACCAAATACTGACTGTTTGAACACGGCCTTAGTAATGAGGACTCAACAAATATGGCATTTAAAAAAACAGATGGTAACTGTTCTTCACTTATTTGTACACTGTTTATGTCTTTCTCCACATATCTCTATGGCTCAGTTGTGAATTTTGACAGCCGCTACCTATGCAGATTCATTACAAAATGGCTGCTGCATTATCTATGTTTTCTTTTCACAGGCTATGATAGTCCCTACTAATTGGCTGTGCTATAACGTGTGAAGTGATTGCTGCAAGGCATTTTTGAAGCCTACCCTGTCATGCTCAATGTAAGGCAAGGTGGTGTTAGGGGCAGGCAACTAGGCATTTGCCTAGGGCCTCCATCCCCAGTGACCCCCAGCCAGTGGCTGCTATGGGGCCCTTGAGTCAAGCATTCATGATAGATGCCGATGCAGTTTAAATCAATGACGGAGGAGAGAGTGTCAGGTGATGCTCCCTCTCCCATCATTCCCCCTCTGCATCTGATGCAGCAGGCACAATGACATCACTTCATCGCATGCCACGCTGTGCAGAGCAGTGGAGCTGCTGAGTAGACTCACTGCAGATACTGTAGCAATGGAGAAATGGGGAGAGGTGAGTATGTATTAATTTATTTTTAAATCAGTGTGTACATGATGGCCATAATACTGGAGTAATATGGGGCTGCATTATGCTCTACAGTGGCTGTCTTATACTATTTGAGGCTGCATTATACTATTTGAGGCTAAGTTATACTCTATGGGGGCTGCATTATGCTTTATCAAGCACTATACTATGTGTATTATATGATGGCTGCATTATACTCTATTGAGAACTATTGGGAGTGCATTATACTATATGGGGGCTGCATTGCACTATATGGAGGACTATGGGGAATGCATTATACTATATGAAGGACTATGGGGTGCATTATGCTGTGGGGAGTGCATTGTACTTTACAGAGGTCTAGGGGGTGTATTACACAATGTGAAGGCATATGGGATGCATTATGTTATATTAAGTACTATGGGGAGTGTATTATAATATATGGAGGACTATGGGGCGTGCATTATACTGTATGGATGACTATGGGTTGCAGTATACAATATGGAAGACTATTGGTGCATTATACTATATGGAGGGCTATGAGATGCATTATACTATATTCAGAAGTGCATTATACTATATGGTGGACTATGGGGAGTGCATTATACTATATGGAGGACTGTGGAGTGTGCATTATATATATAAGGTGGACTATGGGGTTGGCATTATGCTATGTGGAGGACTATGAGGCGTGTATTATACTATATAGAGGTGTATTGAGAATGTATTATACTATCTGGAGGACTATGGGGTGCATTATACTATGGGGAGGACTATGGGTTGCATTATACTAAACAAGCCAAATGCTGACTATTCATTGAGTGATTGGATTGTTTATGCCAGAACAGAAATCATTGTTCTCAGCAGCACATCACTCTGTGAAAACTGTAGATATACTGCTGATAACAAGATACTGTATATGGATAGATTGATCTACTAGTGATCATTCTGTGCCCATTATTCTTCCTCAGCTGCTGTAAAGAGGCTGGAAGCAAGTGTCAAACAACTTCAATATTGTTGATCACGCTTATTTAAAGGCCTGAAGTCAGCATATGTAAATACATCCAAAATCTTTCTGTGTGGTGGTGCAATATGCTAGCATTTGGGGCCTCACTTTAAACTTTTGTCCAGGGCCCTACTTTGTCTAAAACCGGCCCTGAGGTCTTGTGAAAATCCTCTGGCTGATGAAATCTTCTAAAACATGTAGAGTGATGGTGGTTTTGTAATCAAAATTTGTTCAAATTTGCAGGATTCAGTGAATTGGCTACAAATTTTACACACATTTAATTCACATATAATTGATTTGCTTATATCTAGTGATTATTAGTATGCCTTTATTGATATTGAGCTATATCAATAAGATTATATGTGGTGTTCTGTTCTTACTTTTGAATAACTGTCCCAAATTATTTGACTCGGAGTTGGTGTAGAGCTATTCTGGCTACTTCTGTATTCTTATTCAATATTTTCTCTGAATACAGGAAAATATCCAGCGTAAAACTTTATAAGTTGTGCCACCTGAATACTAGCTCATAGGCTTCATTTAAGCCTTCTCAGGTCAATATTCCAGTTTCAATTAATTTTCAATACAGAAATCAACAACATTTTTAAATTAACCCCTTCACCCCCAAGGGTGGTTTGCACGTTAATGACCGGGCCAATTTTTACAATTCTGACCACTGTCCCTTTATGAGGCTATAACTCTGGAACGCTTTGACGGATCTTGGCGATTCTGACATTGTTTTCTCGTGACATATTGTACTTCATGTTAAAGGTAAAATTTATTCGATATAACTTGCGTTTATTTGTGAAAAAAATGGAAATTTGGCGAAAATTTTGAAAATTTTGCAATTTTCCAACTTTGAATTTTTGTGCCCTTAAATCACAGACATATGTCACGCAAAATACTTAATAAGTAACATTTCCCACATGTCTACTTTACATCAGTACAATTTTGGAACCAAAATTTTTTTTTGTGACGGAGTTATAAGGGTTAAAAGTTGACCAGCAATTTCTCATTTTTACAACACCATTTTTTTTTAGGGACCACATCTCATTTGAAGTCATTTTGAGGGGTCTATATGATAGAAAATACTCAAGTGTGACACCATTCTAAAAACTGCACCCCTCAAGGTGCTCAAAACCACATTCAAGAAGTTTATTAACCCTTCAGGTGTTTCACAGGAATTTTTGGAATGTTTAAATAAAAATGAACATTTAACTTTTTTTCACACAAAATTTATTTCAGCTCCAATTTGTTTTATTTTACCAAGGGTAACAGGAGAAAATGGACCCCCAAAGTTGTTGTACAATTTGTCCTGAGTAAGATGATACCCCATATGTGGGTGTAAACCATTGTTTAGGCGCATGGCAGAGCTTGGAAGGGAAGGAGCGCCATTTGACTTTTCAATGCAAAATTGACTGGAATTGAGATGGGACGCCATGTTGCGTTTGGAGAGCCCCTGATGTGCCTAAACATTGAAACTCCCTACAAGTGACACCATTTTGGAAAGTAGACCCCCTAAGGAACTTATCTAGATGTGTGGTGAGCACTTTGACCCACCAAGTGCTTCACAGAAGTTTATAATGCAGAGCCGTAAAAATAAAAAATCATATTTTTTCACAAAAATGATCTTTTCGCCCCCAATTTTTTATTTTCCCAAGGGTAAGAGAAGAAATTGGACCCCAAAAAATGTTGTGCAATTTGTCCTGAGTACGCTGATACCCCATATGTGGGTGTAAACCATTGTTTGGGCGCATGGCAGAGCTTGGAAGGGAAGGAGCGCCATTTGACTTTTCAATGCAAAATTGACTGGAATTGAGATGGGACGCCATGTTGCGTTTGGAGAGCCCCTGATGTGCCTAAACATTGAAACTCCCTACAAGTGACACCATTTTGGAAAGTAGACCCCCTAAGGAACTTATCTAGATGTGTGGTGAGCACTTTGACCCACCAAGTGCTTCACAGAAGTTTATAATGCAGAGCCGTAAAAATAAAAAATCATATTTTTTCACAAAAATGATCTTTTTGCCCCCAATTTTTTATTTTCCCAAGGGTAAGAGAAGAAATTGGACCCCAAAAAATGTTGTGCAATTTGTCCTGAGTACGCTGATACCCCATATGTGGGTGTAAACCATTGTTTGGGCGCATGGCAGAGCTTGGAAGGGAAGGAGCGCCATTTGACTTTTCAATGCAAAATTGACTGGAATTGAGATGGGACGCCATGTTGTGTTTGGAGAGCCCCTGATGTGCCTAAACATTGAAACTCCCTACAAGTGACACCATTTTGGAAAGTAGACCTCCTAAGGAACTTATCTAGATGTGTTTTGAGAGCTTTGAACCCCCAAGTGTTTCACTACAGATTATAACGCAGAGCCGTGAAAATAATTTTTTTTTTTTCTCAAAAATGATTTTTTAGCCCCCAGCTTTGTATTTTTACAAGGGTAACAGAATAAATTGGACCCCAAAATTTGTTTTCCAATTTGTCCTGAGTACGCTGATACCCCATATGTGGGGGGGAACCACTGTTTGGGCGCATGACAGAGCTCGGAAGGGAAGGAGCGCCATTTGGAATGCAGACTTAAATGGATTGGTCAGCAGCCGTCACGTTGCATTTGCAGAGCCCCTGATGTACCCAAACAGTACAAACCCCCCACAAGTGACCCCATATTGGAAACTAGACCTCCCAAGGAACTTATCTAGATGTGTTGTGAGAACTTTGAACCCCCAAAGTGTTTCACTACAGTTTATAATGCAGAGCCGTGAAAATAAAACATCTTTTTTTTCCCACAAAAATGATTTTTAGCCCCCCAAATTTTTATTTTCCTAAGGATAACAAGAGAACTTGGACCCCAGAAGTTGTTGTTCAATTTGTCCCGAGTACGCTGATAACACATATGTTGGGGTAAACCCCTTTTTGGGCGCACGGGAGAGCTCGGAAGGGAAGGAGCACTGTTTTACTTTTTCAACGCAGAATTGGCTGGAATTGAGATTGGACGCCATGTCGCGCTTGGAGAGCCCCTGATGTGCCTGGACAGTGGAAACCCCCCAATTCTACCTGAAACCCTAACCCAAACACACCCCTAACCCTAATCCCAACGGTAACCCTAACCACACCCCTAGCCCTGACACACCCATAATTCTAATCCCAACCCTAATCCAAACGTAAATGTAATCCAAACCCTAACCCTAACTTTAGCCCCAACCCTAACTTTAGCCCCAACCCTAACTTTACCTCCAACCCTAGCCCTAACCCTAACCCTACCCCTAACCCTAACCCTAAACGTGACTGAAATACGTGGCACTGAAATACGTGGCACTGAAATACGTGGCACTGAAATACGTGGCACTGAAATACGTGATACGTGGCACTTAAATACGTGGCACTGAAACACGTGGCACTGAAATACGTGGCACTGAAATATGTGGCACTGAAATACGTGGCACTGAAATACGTGGCACTGAAATACGTGATACGTGGCACTGAAATACGTGGCACTGAAACACGTGGCACTGAAATACGTGGCACTGAAATACGTGGCACTGAAATACGTGGCACTGAAATACGTGGCACTGAAATACGTGGCACTTAAATAAGTGGCACTGAAATATGTGATATGTGGCACTGAAATACGTGGCACTGAAATACGTGGCACTGAAATACGTGGCACTGAAATACGTGGCACTGAAATACGTGGCACTGAAATACGTGGCACTATGACTGTCAGAAAATGTTCATTAAACGGTTAGGGGTGAGGTTAGGGGTAGAGTTAGGGTTAGGGTTTGGATCCCTTTATCACCTTGATGGTGGTGGGTGGCTTTTCAGTGTGTTTTCTGTTTTTTTCGATAAAAATGCATGCGTTTTTAACGCAAACAAACGCATGTGCTTAAAAACACAAGAAAATACTGCAGGTTGTATTTCTGAAAATGAACGCATGCAGAAAAAAACCGCATGCGTTTGAAAACGCGACCAAACGCGTACAAAAAAACCGCATGCGTTTTCAATGTTAAATATAGGGAAAAAATGCATGCGTTTTTTTGTGCAAAAAACGCTGCAGACAAAAACGGAAGTGTGAAACCAGCGACGCTTTTTATAGCAAAAAAGTTTTTGCGTCTCCACATTTTGAGACCTATAATTTTTCCACATTTGCTCCACAGAGTCATGTGAGGTCTTGTTTTTTGCGGGACGAGTTGACGTTTTTATTGGTAACATTTTCGGACACGTGACCATTTTTGATCGCTTTTTATTCCGATTTTTGTGAGGCAGAATGACCAAAAACCTGCTATTCATGAATTTCTTTTGGGAGAGGCGTTTATACCGTTCCGGGTTTGGTAAAATTGATAAAGCAGTTTTATTCGTCGGGTCAGTATGATTACAGCGATATCTCATTTATATCATTTTTTTTATGTTTTGGCGCTTTTATACGATAAAAACTATTTTATAGAAAAAATAATTATTTTGGTATCGCTTTATTCTCAGGACTATAACTTTTTTATTTTTTTGCTGATGATGCTGTATGGCGGCTTGTTTTTTGCGGGACAAGATGACGTTTTCAGTGGTACCATGGATATTTATATCAGTCTTTTTGATCGCGTGTTATTCCACTTTTTGTTCGGCGGTATGGTAATAAAGCGTTGTTTTTTGCCTCGTTTTTTTTTTTTTTTTCTTACGGTGTTTACTGAAGGGGTTAACTAGTGTGGCAGTTTTATAGGTTGGGTCGTTACGGACGTGGCGATACTAAATATGTGTACTTTTATTGTTTTTTTTTTTTATTTAGATAAAGAAATGTATTTATGGGAATAATATTTTTTTTTTTTTTTCATTATTTTGGAATATTTTTTTATTTTTTTTTACACATTTGGAAATTTTTTTTTTTACTTTTTTACTTTGCCCCAGGGGGGGACAATACAGATCGGTGATCTGCCAGTTTGCATAGCACTCTGACAGATCACCGATCTGCGAGAAGTACAGGCTGCTTCACAGTGCCTGCTCTGAGCAGGCGTCTGTGAAGCCACCTCCCTCCCTGCAGGACCCGGATCCGCGGCCATCTTGGATCCGGGTCTGGAGCAGGCAGGGAGGGAGGTAAGACCCTCGCAGCAACGCGATCACATCGCGTTGCTGCGGGGGGCTCAGGGAAGCCCGCAGGGAGCCCTCTCCCTGCGCGATGCTTCCCTGCATCGCCGGCACATCGCGATCATGTTTGATCGCGGTGTGCCGGGGGTTAATGTGCCGGGGGCGGTCCGTGACCGCTCCTGGCACATAGTGCCGGATGTCAGCTGCGATATGCAGCCGACACCCGGCCGCGATCGGCCGCGCTCCCCCCGTGAGCGCGGCCGATCGGCTATGACGTACTATCCCGTCGGCGGTCATACGGGCCCACCCCACCTCGACGGGATAGTACGTCAAATGTCGGGAAGGGGTTAAAGACAGTAAATACAATTTAAAATAAAAAAGGGAAAGCAGAAAAGTCTCACTATCAACATGTAACTACCATAGAAGATATGAAAGTTCAACTAGTAGACACAAAGTACAACACTGATGCAAAACAGATCTTTATAACAAACTAGCTGAAGAGTCCGGCGTTGCCTGGGCATAGTAAATATCTGTGGTTAGTTATAGCACCTCACTTCTCTTATTTTCCCATCACGCCTTTCATTTTCCCCCTCACATCTCTCATTTTCTCCCTTACACCTCTCATTTTCCCCCTCACTCCTCTTATTTTCCCCCTCACTCCTCTCATTCCCCCCTAACACTTGTCATTTCGACCTCACATCTGTCATTTTCCGATCACTCCACTATTTTCCCTCACTCCTCTGATTTTGCACTCACACCTTTTCATTTTCACCTCACACCCCTCATTTTCACCTCACACCTCTCATTTTCCCCTCAGTATATACATGTTTGTTATCTCCCTTATATATAGTATACACCTGTATGTCATCTCCTGTATATAGCATATACCTGTATGTCATCTCCCCTGTTATGGACCTGGTGGTTAGGTGCACCAGGAATGACCTGATAGTTAAACACGGAATCGGGACAAGCTCTGGGGAAATGGGAACTCTGCTGACCGCAAACCCTACTCCTATCAACACAACTAGAAATAGCCGTGGAGCGTGCCTGACTCTGCCTAGACGCCTCTTCACAGCCTAAGAGCTAACTACCCCTAAAGAAAGGAAACAAAGCCTCACTTGTCTCAGAGAAATTTCCCCAAAGGTAAAAGCAGCCCCCCACAAGTATTGACTGCGAGTTAAGAGGAAATCACAAATACAGGATGAAATAGGCTTTAGCAAAGGGAGGCCAGTCTAACTAAACAGATTGAGGATAGAAAAGGGATCTTTGCGGTCAACAAAAAAACTACAAAACCACGCAGAGTGTGCAAAAAATACCCCCGCACCGACTCACGGTGCGGTGGTGCCACTCTGCACCCCCAGAGCTTCCAGCTAGCCAGGCAGTTTCATGATAGCAAGCTGGACTAGAACTTAGCAAAAAAAACCATATGTAACAAATGAACAAGCAGGAACTTAGCTTCGCTGGAGTAGACAGGTCCTCAGAAAGATCCAGGAGAGATCTGAACCAGTACTAGAACATTGCAGCTGGCATGGAGTAACGATCTGAGTGGAGTTAAATAGAGAATCCAGCCTAGCCCTAAACGAGGGCAGGTGGGGAAGGAATCTCAGAACCAGCAGCTCCACTCACAGCCACCAGAGGGAGTTCACGGACAGAACTCACCGAAGTACCATTGATGACCACAGGAGGGAGTTCGAGAACGGAATTCACAACAGTTCCCCTCCCTTGAGGAGGGGTCACCGAACCCTCACCAGAGCCCCCAGGCCGATCAGGACGAGCCAAATGAAAGGCACGAACTAAATCGGCAGCATGGACATCAGAGGCAACAACCCAGGAATTATCCTCCTGACCATAGCCCTTCCATTTGACCAAGTACTGAAGTTTTCGTCTCGAAATACGAGAATCCAAAATCTTCTCCACCACATACTTCAACTCCCCCTCGACCAACACCGGAGCAGGAGGATCAACGGAGGGAATCATAGGCGCCACATATCTCTGCAGCAAAGACCTATGGAACACATTATGGATGGCAAAAGAAGCAGGAAGGGCCAAACGAAATGATACAGGATTAAGAATTTCAGAAATCTTATAAGGACCAATGAAACGAGGCTTAAACTTAAGAGAAGAAACCTTCATAGGAACATAACGAGATGATAACCAAACCAAATCCCCAACATGAAGTCGGGGACCAACACGGCGACGGCGGTTAGCAAAACGTTGAGCCTTCTCTTGGGACAAGGTCAAATTGTCCACCACATGAGTCCAAATTTGTTGCAACCTGTCCACCACAGAATCCACACCAGGACAGTCCGAAGGCTCAACCTGCCCTGAAGAAAAATGAGGATGAAAACCAGAATTACAAAAAAAAGGCGAAACCAAAGTAGCCGAACTGGCCCGATTATTAAGGGCGAACTCAGCCAATGGCAAGAAGGTCACCCAATCATCCTGATCCGCAGAAACAAAGCATCTCAGATAAGTTTCCAAAGTTTGATTGGTTCGTTCGGTTTGGCCATTTGTCTGAGGATGGAAAGCCGAAGAAAAAGACAAATCAATGCCCATCCTAGCACAAAAAGAACGCCAAAACCTTGAAACAAACTGGGAACCTCTGTCAGACACGATGTTCTCCGGAATGCCATGCAAATGAACCACATGTTGGAAAAATAATGGAACCAAATCAGAGGAAGAAGGCAATTTAGGCAAGGGTACCAAATGGACCATTTTAGAGAAGCGATCACAAACCACCCAGATGACCGACATCCTTTGAGAAACAGGAAGATCTGAAATAAAATCCATGGAAACATGCGTCCAGGGCCTTTTTGGGACCGGCAAGGGCAAAAGTAACCCAGTGGCACGAGAACAGCAGGGCTTAGCCCGAGCACAAGTCCCACAAGACTGCACAAAAGAACGCACATGCCGCGACAAAGAAGGCCACCAAAAGGACCTAGCCACCAAATCTCTGGTACCAAAAATCCCAGGATGACCAGCCAACACCGAACAATGAACCTCAGAGATAACTCTATTAGTCCATCTATCAGGGACAAACAGTTTCTCCGCTGGACAACGGTCAGGTCTATCAGCCTGGAACTCCTGCAGCATCCGCCGCAAATCAGGGGAGATGGCAGACAGAACTACCCCCTCTCTGAGAATACCAGCTGGCTCAGGAACCCCAGGAGAATCAGGCACAAAACTCCTTGAAAGGGCATCAGCCTTCACATTCTTAGAACCCGGAAGGTACGAAACCACAAAATTGAAACGGGAGAAAAACAGCGACCAACGAGCCTGTCTAGGATTCAACCGCTTGGCAGACTCGAGATAAGTCAGATTCTTGTGATCTGTCAAGACCACCACGCGATGCTTGGCTCCTTCAAGCCAATGTCGCCACTCCTCGAATGCCCACTTCATAGCCAACAACTCCCGATTGCCAACATCATAATTATGCTCAGCAGACGAAAACTTTCTTGAAAAGAAAGTGCATGGCTTCACTACAGAGCAATCAGAACCTCTCTGAGACAAAACAGCCCCTGCTCCAATTTCAGAAGCATCAACCTCGACCTGAAAAGGGAGCGAAACATCTGGCTGAAACAACACAGGAGCCGAAGAGAAACAACGTTTCAACTCCTGAAAAGCCTCAACGGCCGCAGAGGACCAATTCACCACATCAGCACCCTTCTTGGTCAAATCAGTCAACGGTTTAACAACACTAGAAAAATTAGCGATGAAGCGACGGTAAAAATTGGCAAAGCCCAGAAATTTCTGAAGGCTCTTCACAGATGTAGGCCGAGTCCAATCATAAATAGCTTGGACTTTAACAGGATCCATCTCGATAGTAGAAGGGGAAAAAATGAAACCCAAAAAGGAAACCTTCTGAACTCCAAAGAGACACTTAGATCCCTTCACAAACAAGGAATTAGCACGAAGGACCTGGAACACCATTCTGACCTGCTTCACATGGGACTCCCAATCATCCGAAAAGACCAAAATATCATACAAATATACGATCATGAATCTATCCAGATACTTTCGGAAGATGTCATGCATAAAGGACTGAAACACAGAGGGAGCATTAGAAAGGCCGAATGGCATCACCAGGTACTCAAAATGGCCCTCGGGCGTATTAAATGCTGTTTTCAATTCATCGCCCTGTTTAATACGCACGAGATTATACGCCCCTCGAAGTTCTATCTTGGTGAACCAACTAGCCCCCTTAATCCGAGCAAATAAATCAGACAGTAGAGGCAAAGGGTACTGAAATTTGACTGTGATTTTATTAAGAAGGCGGTAATCTATACAAGGTCTCAGAGAACCATCCTTCTTGGCCACAAAAAAGAACCCTGCTCCCAATGGTGATGACGACGGGCGAATATGCCCTTTCTCCAAGGACTCCTTTATATAACGCCGCATAGCGGCGTGTTCTGGCACAGACAAATTGAAAAGTCGTCCCTTAGGGAACTTGCTACCAGGAATCAAATTAATAGCACAATCACAATCCCTATGAGGAGGTAGGGTACTAGACTTGGGTTCATCAAATACATCCCGGTAATCCGACAAAAACTCAGGGACTTCAGAAGGAGTGGAGGAAGAAATTGACAACAATGAAACATCCCCATGTACCCCTTGACAACCCCAACTGGACACCGACATTGATTTCCAATCCAATACTGGATTATGGACCTGCAGCCATGGCAAACCCAACACGACCACATCATGCAGATTATGCAACACCAAAAAGCGAATATCCTCCTGATGTGCAGGAGCCATGCACATGGTCAACTGGGTCCAGTACTGAGGCTTATTCTTGGCCAAAGGCGTAGCATCAATTCCCCTCAAAGGAATGGGATGCTGCAAGGGCTCCAAGAAAAAACCACAGCGCCTGGCAAACTCTAAGTCCATCAAATTCAGGGCAGCGCCTGAATCCACAAATGCCATAACAGAATAGGATGACAAAGAGCAAATCAGAGTAACGGACAAAAGAAATTTAGGCTGTACAGTACCAATGGTGACGGACCTAGCGAACCGCTTAGTGCGCTTAGGACAATCAGAGATAGCATGAGTGGAGTCACCACAGTAAAAACACAGCCCATTCTGACCTCTATGTTCTTGACGTTCAGCTCTGGTCAAAGTCCTATCACATTGCATAGGCTCAGGCCTCTGCTCAGATGATACCACCAAATGGTGCACAGTTTTGCGCTCACGTAAGCGCCGATCGATCTGTATAGCCAAGGACATTGATTCATTCAGACCAGCAGGCGTGGGGAACCCCACCATAACATCCTTAAGGGCTTCAGAAAGACCCTTTCTGAAAATTGCTGCCAGGGCACACTCATTCCACTGAGTAAGCACAGACCACTTTCTGAACTTCTGGCAATATACCTCCGCTTCATCCTGACCCTGACACAAAGCCAGCAAAATTTTCTCTGCCTGATCCACAGAATTCGGTTCATCATAAAGCAATCCCAGCGCCAGAAAAAACGCATCTACATTACACAATGCAGGATCTCCTGGCGCCAGGGCGAATGCCCAGTCTTGAGGGTCGCCACGCAACAAAGAAATAATGATTCTTACTTGCTGAATAGGGTCACCAGAAGAGCGGGGTTTCAGAGCAAGAAACAGTTTACAATTGTTTTTGAAATTCAGAAATTTAGATCTATCCCCAGAAAACAAATCAGGAATTGGAATTCTAGGCTCCAACATAGGATTCTGAACTACATAATCTTGAATGTTTTGTACCTTTGCAGCGAGTTGATCTACACTAGAGGACAGACCTTGAATGTCCATATCCACACCTGAGTTCTGAACCACCCAGAGTTTAAGGGGAAAAGAAAGGCAAAACACACTGCAGAGAAAAAAAAAATGGTCTCAGAACTTCTCTTTTCCCTCTATTGAGATGCATTAACACTTTGTGGGCCAGCTGTACTGTTATGGACCTGGTGGTTAGGTGCACCAGGAATGACCTGATAGTTAAACACGGAATCGGGACGAGCTCTGGGGAAATGGGAACTCTGCTGACCGCAAACCCTACTCCTATCAACACAACTAGAAATAGCCGTGGAGCGTGCCTGACTCTGCCTAGACGCCTCTTCACAGCCTAAGAGCTAACTACCCCTAAAGAAAGGAAACAAAGCCTCACTTGTCTCAGAGAAATTTCCCCAAAGGTAAAAGCAGCCCCCCACAAGTATTGACTGCGAGTTAAGAGGAAATCACAAATACAGGATGAAATAGGCTTTAGCAAAGGGAGGCCAGTCTAACTAAACAGATTGAGGATAGAAAAGGGATCTTTGCGGTCAACACAAAAAACTACAAAACCACGCAGAGTGTGCAAAAAATACCCCTGCACCGACTCACGGTGCGGTGGTGCCACTCTGCACCCCCAGAGCTTCCAGCTAGCCAGGCAGTTTCATGATAGCAAGCTGGACTAGAACTTAGCAAGAAAAACCATATGTAACAAATGAACAAGCAGGAACTTAGCTTCGCTGGAGTAGACAGGTCCTCAGAAAGATCCAGGAGAGATCTGAACCAGTACTAGAACATTGCAGCTGGCATGGAGTAACGATCTGAGTGGAGTTAAATAGAGAATCCAGCCTAGCCCTAAACGAGGGCAGGTGGGGAAGGAATCTCAGAACCAGCAGCTCCACTCACAGCCACCAGAGGGAGTTCACGGACAGAACTCACCGAAGTACCATTCATGACCACAGGAGGGAGTTCGAGAACGGAATTCACAACACTCCCCTGTAAATAGTATATACCTACTGTATGTCATCTCCTCCTGTATATTGTATATACCTATGTGTCATCTCCTCCTGCATATAGTATATACCTGTATGTCATCTCTTCTGTATATACTATATACCTGTATATCATCTCCTCCTATATATAGTATATACCTGTATGTCATCTCTTGTATATAGTATATACTTGTATGTCATCTCCCTGTATATAGTATATACCTGCTGTATGTCATCTCCTCCTCTATATACCTATGTGTCATCTCCTCTTTTATATAGTATACTAGATTGTGGCCCGATTCTAATGCATCGAGTATTCTAGAATATGCATGTCCCCATAGTATATGGACAATGATGATTCCAGAATTCGTGGCAGACTGTGCCCGTCGCTGATTGGTCGAGGCAACCTTTATGACATCATCATCGCCATGGCAACCATTATGACATCTACGTCGATACTGTGCCCATCACTGATTGGTCGAGGCGAATTCGCGGCAGACTGTGCCCGTCGCTGATTGGTCGAGGCAACATTTATGACATCATGGTCGCCATGCTGTGCCCGTCTATGATTGGTCGAGGCCTGGCGGCCTCGACCAATCAGAGACATGGGATTTCCAGGACAGACATACAGACAGACAGACAGACAGACAGAAAGACAGACAGACAGAAAGACAGACAGACGGAAAAACCCTTAGACAATTATATATATAGATACCTGTGTGTCATCTCCTCCTGTATATAGTATATACCTGTGTGTCACCTCCTCCTGTATATAGTATATAGCTGTGTGTCCTCTCCCCTGTATATAGTATGTACCTGTATGTCATCTCCCCCTGTATATAGTATGTACCTGTATGTCATCTCCTCCTGTATATAGTATATACCTGTGTGTCATCTCCTCCTGTATATAGTATATACCTGTGTGTCATCTCCTCCTGTATATAGTACATATCTGTGTGTCATCTCCCCTGTATATAGTATATACCTGTGTGTCATCTCCCCTGTATATAGTATATACCTGTGTGTCATCTCCCCTGTATATAGTATGTACCTGTATGTCATCTCCCCCTGTATATAGTATGTACCTGTATGTCATCTCCCCCTGTATATAGTATGTACCTGTATGTCATCTCCTCCTGTATATAGTATATACCTGTGTGTCATCTCCCCTGTATATAGTATATACCTGTGTGTCATCTCCCCTGTATATAGTATGTACCTGTATGTCATCTCCCCCTGTATATAGTATGTACCTGTATGTCATCTCCTCCTGTATATAGTATATACCTGTGTGTCATCTCCTCCTGTATATAGTATATATCTGTGTGTCATCTCCCCTGTATATAGTATATACCTGTGTGTCATCTCCCCTGTATATAGTATGTACCTGTATGTCATCTCCCCTGTATATAGTATATACCAGTGTGTCATCTCCTCCTGTATATAGTATATACCTGTGTGACATCTCCCCTGTATATAGTATATATGTTTGTGTCATCTCCCCTTTATATAGTATATACCTGTGTGTCATGTCCTCCTGTGTATAGTATATACCTGTGTGTCATCTCTTCCTGTATATAGTATATACTTGTGTGTCATCTCCCCTGTATATAGTATATACTTGTGTGTCATCTCCCCTGTATATAGTACATACCTGTGTATCATCTCCCCTGTATATAGTATGTACCTGTATGCCATCTTCCCTGTATATAGTATACACCAGTGTGTCATCTCCTCCTGTATATAGTATATACCTGTGTGTCATCTCCCCTGTATATAGTATATATGTGTGTGTCATCTCCTCCTGCATATAGTATATACCTGTGTGTCATCTCCTCCTGTATATAGTATATACCTGTGTGTCATCCCCCCTGTATATAGTATATATGTGTGTGTCTTCTCCTCCTGCATAAAGTATATACCTGTATGTCATCTCCTCCTGTATATAGTATATACCTGTGTGTCATCTCCCCTGTATATAGTATATATGTGAGTCATTTCCTCCTGTATATAGTATATACCTGTGTGTCATCTCCTCCTGTATATAGTATATACCTGTGTGTCATCTCCCCTGTATATAGTATATATCTGTATGTCATCACCTCCTGTATTAGACCGCGTTCACTGTTGTGATCTGGTGGCCCAGGAGTAACATTGGACGTACTCTGGAGAAGGTGGTATCTATACTGACCGCGGACCCTGAACTTAACACAGCAACTAGAAGTAGCCGTGGGATGTACCTACTGATCCTAGACACCTCGACACAGCCGGAGGACTAATTAACCATATAGATAGAAAAGGGAAAACTATCTCGCCTCAGAGAAAATTCCCAAAGGATAGGCAGCCCCCCACAAATATTGACTGTGAGAGGAGAGGAAAAAACATACACAGGCTGAAAACAGGATTTAGCAAAGGAGGCCAATCTAGCTAAATAGGAAAGATAGGACAGAGAACTATGCGGTCAGTATTAAAATACTAGGAAATATCCACCACAGAAAATACAAAAAACTCAACATCTAACTAAAGATATGGAGGGTATATCTGCCTCTCCAGAGATTCCAGCTTGACTGCATAAATCCTTACACAGATTAAGCTGGACAAGAAAAAACATGAAATGCACTGAACAATGAGGCCCACAAAATGTGGGCTGCAAAACAAGCAGAACTTATCTTGGTGAAAAGACCAGGAAGCAGGAGAAACCATGAAGGGATGTGAATCCTCCAGAATACAATGGACAACTGGCACTGACTAAAGGGTGAGGCCAGACTAAATAGCCCAGTCCAAAGTGGACACACCTGATAACTGCTGTGAAGGACAGACAGCAGCGCTACCACTTATAACCACCGGAGGGAGCCCAAGAACAGAATTCACAACAGTACCCCCCCCTTGAGGAGGGGTCACCGAACCCTCACCAGAGCCCCCAGGCCGATCAGGATGAGCCAAATGGAAGGCACGAACCAAATTGTCAGCATGAACATCAGAGGCAACAACCCAAGAATTATCCTCCTGGCCATAACCCTTCCACTTGACAAGATACTGAAGCCTCTGCCTTGAAAAACGAGAATCCAAGATCTTCTCAACAACATACTCCAACTCCCCATCAATCAACACCGGGGCAGGAGGATCAACAGAGGGAACGACGGGTACCACATATTTCCGCAACAAAGATCTATGAAAAACATTGTGGATGGAAAAAGAGGCTGGAAGGGCCAAACAAAAAGACACTGGATTGATAATCTCAGAAATCCTATAAGGACCAATAAACCGAGGCTTGAACTTAGGGGAAGAAACCTTCATAGGAACATGACGGGAAGACAACCAGACCAAATCCCCAACCCGAAGCCGGGAACCCACACGCCGCCGACGGTTAGCAAAACGCTGAGCCTCCTCCTGAGACAAGACCAAATTGTCCACAACATGAGCCCAAATTTGCTGCAACCTGTCAACCACAGAGTCCACCCCAGGACAATCAGAAGGCTCAACCTGCCCAGAAGAAAAACGAGGATGAAACCCAGAATTACAAAAAAAAGGTGAAACCAAGGTAGCAGAACTAGCCCGATTATTAAGGGCAAACTCGGCCAATGGCAAGAAAGCCACCCAATCATCCTGATCGGCAGACCCAAAGCATCTCAAATAAGTTTCCAAAGTCTGGTTAGTTCGCTCGGTTTGGCCATTTGTCTGCGGATGAAATGCGGAAGAAAAAGACAAATCAATGCCCAGCCTAGCACAAAAGGCCCGCCAAAACCTGGAAACAAACTGGGAACCTCTATCGGACACAATATTCTCCGGAATGCCATGCAATCAAACCACATGCTGAAAAAACAACGGAACCAACTCAGAAGAGGAAGGCAATTTAGGCAAAGGTACCAAATGAACCACCTTAGAAAACCGGTCACAAACCACCCAGATAACCGACATCCTCTGGGAAACCGGAAGATCTGAAATAAAATCCATAGAAATATGCGTCCAAGGCCTCTCAGGGACCGGCAAAGGCAAAAGCAACCCACTGGCGAGTGAGCAGCAAGGTTTGGCCCGCGCACAAGTCCCACAGGACTGCACAAAGGAGCGCACATCCCGTGACAAAGAAGGCCACCAAAATGACCTACAAACCAAATCTCTGGTACCAAAAATCCCAGGATGGCCAGCCAACACAGAACAGTGAACCTCAGAAATCACTTTGCTAGTCCATCTATCAGGAACAAACAGTTTCCCCACTGGACAGCGGTCAGGTTTATCAGCCTGAAATTCCTGAAGAACCCGTCGTAGATCAGGGGAGATGGCAGAAAGAATCATCCCCTCCTTCAGAATGCCGACCGGCTCACGGACCCCAGGGGAATCAGGCAAAAAACTCCTAGAGAGGGCATCAGCCTTAACATTCTTAGAACCCGGAAGATACGAGACAACAAAATCAAAACGGGAGAAAAACAGGGACCATCGGGCCTGTCTAGGATTCAGCCGTTTGGCAGACTCGAGGTAAATCAGATTCTTATGATCGGTTAAGACCACAATACGGTGTTTAGCCCCCTCAAGCCAATGTCGCCACTCCTCAAATGCCCACTTCATAGCCAACAACTCACGATTACCGACATCATAATTGCGTTCCGCAGGCGAAAATTTTCGAGAGAAGAAGGCACACGGTTTCATCAAGGAACCATCAGAATTCCTCTGAGACAAAACGGCCCCTGCCCCAATCTCAGAAGCGTCAACCTCAACCTGAAAAGGAAGAGAAACATCCGGCTGACGCAACACAGGGGCAGAAGTAAATCGGAGTTTAAGCTCCTGAAAGGCAGAAACGGCCACAGAGGACCAATTCGTCACATCAGCGCCTTTCTTCGTCAAATCGGTCAGGGGTTTAACCACACTGGAGAAGTTGGCAATGAAACGGCGATAAAAATTAGCAAAGCCCAAAAATTTCTGAAGGCTCTTCACGGATGTGGGCTGGATCCAATCATGAATGGCCTGAACCTTAACCGGATCCATTTCTATAGATGAGGGAGAAAAAATAAACCCCAAAAAAGAAACCTTCTGTACTCCAAAGAGGCACTTAGACCCCTTCACAAACAAGGCATTATCACGAAGGATCTGAAATACCATCCTGACTTGTTTCACATGAGACTCCCAATCATCCGAAAAAATCAAAATATCATCCAAATATACAATCATGAATTTATCAAGATAATTCCGAAATATATCACGCATGAAGGACTGAAACACAGATGGAGCATTAGAGAGTCCGAATGGCATCACAAGCTATTCAAAATGGCCCTCGGGGGTATTGAACGCAGTTTTCCATTCGTCACCCTGCTTAATACGAACAAGATTATATGCCCCTCGAAGGTCAATCTTAGTAAACCAACTAGCACCCTTAATCCTGGCAAACAAATCAGAGAGCAAAGGCAAAGGGTATTGGAATTTGACCGTGATCTTATTCAAGAGGCGATAATCAATACAGGGTCTCAAGGAGCCATCCTTCTTGGCAACAAAACAGAAACCTGCTCCCAATGGAGAAGAAGATGGCCGAATATGCCCCTTCTCCAAAGACTCCTTAACATAACTCCGCATGGCGGCATGTTCTGGCACAGACAGGTTGAAAAGTCGGCCCTTAGGGAACTTACAGCCTGGAATCAAGTCAATAGCACAATCACAGTCCCTACGCGGTGAAAGGGAACTGGACATGGGCTCATCAAAAACATCATGGAAATCTGACAAAAACTCAGGAACTTCAGAAGAGGGGGAAGAGGAAATTGACATCAAAGAAACGTCATCATGAACCCCCTGACAACCCCAACTAGTCACAGACATAGATTTCCAATCCAACACCGGATTATGCACCTGTAACCATGGAAACCCCAGCACAATAGCATCATGCAGATTATGCAACACCAGAAAACGACAATCTTCTTGATGGGCTGGCGCCATGCACATGGTTAACTGTGTCCAAAACTGAGGTTTATTTTTAGCCAACGGTGTAGCATCAATACCCCTCAAAGGGATAGGACTCTGCAAAGGCTGTAAGGGAAACCCACAACGTCTGGCAAATTCTAAGTCCATAAAATTTAAAGCGGCGCCTGAATCCACAAATGCCATGACCGAAAATGACGATAATGAGCAGATCAGGGTCACAGATAACAGAAATTTAGGTTGTACAGTACTGATGGTAACAGAACTAGCGATTCTCTTGACACGCTTAGGGCAATCAGAAATAACATGAGCAGAATCGCCGCAGTAAAAACACAACCCATTCTGACGTCTGAATCCTTTTCGTTCAGCTCTAGACACAATCCTATCACATTGCATAGGCTCAGGACTCCGCTCGGAAGACAACGCCATAGTGTGCACAACTCTGCGCTCACGCAAGCGCCGATCAATTTGAATGGCCAGAGACATAGAATCACTCAAACCAGCAGGCGTGGGGAACCCCACCATAACATCTTTAACGGATTCAGAAAGACCCTGTCTGAAAATTGCCGCCAAAGCATCCTCATTCCATTTAGTCAACACAGACCATTTTCTAAATTTCTGGCAATATGATTCTGCCGCTTCTTGACCCTGACACAGGGCCAACAAGGTTTTCTCAGCATGCTCTACAGAGTTAGGTTCATCATACAATAACCCAAGCGCCTGAAAAAAGGTGTCTACATTAAGCAACGCCGGATTCCCAGGTTCCAGGGCAAATGCCCAATCCTGGGGGTCGCCACGCAACAGAGATATGACAATTCTAACCTGCTGGATGGGATCACCAGAGGAACGAGGCTTCAGAACAAAAAACAGTTTACAGTTATTTTTAAAGCTCAGAAATTTAGACCTGTCCCCAAAAAACAGATCAGGAGTTGGAATTCTAGGCTCTAAAGCTGGAGTCTGAACGATATAATCAGAAATACCCTGTACTCTAGCAGCAAGTTGATCCACATGAGAAGCAAGTCCCTGAACATCCATGTCAGCGCCAAACTCCTGAACCACCCAGAGGTAAAGAGGGAAAAAAAAAACAAACAACAGACTACAGAAAAAAAAAGGCTCAGCACTTTCTTTCCCTTCTTCTGAGATGCGGTTAACTCATTGTGGTACAGTTGTACTGTTGTGATCTGGTAGCCCAGGAGTAACATTGGATGTACTCTGGATGGAGAAGGTGGTATCTATACTGACCGCGGACCCTGAACTTAACACCGCAACTAGAAGTAGCCGTGGAATGTACCTACTGATCCTAGACACCTCGACCCAGCCGAAGGACTAATTAACCCTATAGATAGAAAAGGGAAAACTATCTCGCCTCAGAGAAAATTCCCAAAGGATAGGCAGCCCCCCACAAATATTGACTGTGAGAGGAGAGGAAAAAACATACACAGGCTGAAAACAGGATTTAGCAAAGGAGGCCAATCTAGCTAAATAGGAAAGATAGGACAGAGAACTATGCGGTCAGTATTAAAATACTAGGAAATATCCACCACAGAAAATACAAAAAACTCCACATCTAACTAAAGATATGGAGGGTATATCTGCCTATCCAGAGATTCCAGCTTGACTGCATAAATCCTTACACAGATTAAGCTGGACAAGAAAAAACATGAAATGCACTGAACAATGAGGCCCACAAAATGTGGGCTGCAAAACAAGCAGAACTTATCCTGGTGAAAAGACCAGGAAGCAGGAGAAACCATGAAGGGATGTGAATCCTCCAGAATACAATGGACAACTGGCACTGACTAAAGGGTGAGGCCAGACTAAATAGCCCAGTCCAGAGTGGACACATCTGATAACTGCTGTGAAGGACAGACAGCAGCGCTACCACTTATAACCACTGGAGGGAGCCCAAGAACAGAATTCACAACAGTTCACATGTGATTTGGTCAGTATTTTTACCTCAGTATTTGTAAGCTAAATTGGCAGCCTGATAAATCCCCAGCCAACAGGAAGCCCTCCCCCCTGGCAGTATATATTAGCTCACACATACACATAATAGACAGGTCATGTGACTGACAGCTGCCGTATTTCCTATATGGTACATTTGTTGCTCTTGTAGTTTGTCTGCTTATTAATCAGATTTTTATTTTTGAAGGATAATACCAGACTTGTGTGTGTTTTAGGGCGAGTTTCATGTGTCAAGTTGTGTGTGTTGAGTTGCATGTGGCTACATGCATGTAGCGACTTTTGTGAGAAGAGTTTTGTGTGGCGACATGCGTGTAGCAACTTTTTGTGTGTTGAGTTGCATGTGACAGGTTAGTGTAGCAAGCTGTGTGCAGCAAGTTTTGTGCATGGCGTGTTTTGCGCGTGGCGAATTTTATGTGTGGTGCGTTTTGAGTATGTGCAAGTTTTGTGTGAGGCAACTTTTGCATGTGTTGCAACTTTTGTGCATGTGGCAATTTTTCCACGTGTGCAAGTTTTGCGTGTGGTGAGTTTTCCATGAGGTGAGTTTTGCGTGAGCCTAGTTTTGCATATGGCGAGTTTTGCGCGTGGCGAGTTTTGAGCGGCGACTTTTGTGTTTCGACTTTTATGTGGCACGGTTGGTGTATGTGTGGTGAAATGTGTGCTGAGGGTGATATATGTGTTCAAGCACATGGTAGTGTGTGGCGCATTTTGTGTGTCTGTTCATATCCCCGTGTGTGGTGAGTATCCCATGTCGGGGCCCCACCTTAACAACTGTATGGTATATTCTCTTTGGTGCCATCGCTCTCATTCTTTAACCCCTTAATCCCATATGACGTACTATACCGTCGAGGTGGGGTGGGCCTTAATTCCCGGTGACGGGATAGTACGTCATACGCGATCGGCCGCGCTCACGGGGGGAGCGCGGCCGATCGCGGCCGGGTGTCGGCTGCATATCGCAGCTGACATCCGGCACTATGTGCCAGGAGTGGTCACGGACCGCCCCCGGCACATTAACCCCCGGCACACCGCGATCAAACATGATCGCGGTGTACCGGCGGTACAGGGAAGCATCGCGCAGGGAGGGGGCTCCCTGCGGGCTTCCCTGAGACGATCGGTACAAGGTGATGTACTCACCTCGTACCGAACGTCTTCTCCCTGCAGGCCCCGGATCCAAAATGGCCGAGGGGCTGTATCCGGGTCCTGCAGGGAGCACTTCCGGGTCGGAGCAGGCTGCAGATGAAAGCTGCAGCCTGCTCCGATGAAAGTATGATCGCAGATCTGATAGAGTGCTGTGCACACTATCAGATCTGCGATCTGTGATGTCCCCCCCTGGGACAAAGTAAAAAAGTAAAAAAAAAAATTTCCACATGTGTAAAAAAAAAAAATAATAATTCCTAAATAAATAATAATAAAAAAAAAAATATTATTCCCATAAATACATTTCTTTATCTAAAAAAAACAAACAAAAACAATAAAAGTACACATATTTAGTATCGCCGCGTCCGTAACGACCCAACCTATAAAACTGGCCCACTAGTTAACCCCTTCAGTAAACACCGTAAGAAAAAAAAAAAAAAACGAGGCAAAAAACAACGCTTTATTACCATACCGCCGAACAAAAAGTGGAATAACACGCGATCAAAAAGACGGATATAAATAACCATGTTACCGCTGAAAACGTCATCTTGTCCCGCAAAAAACGAGCTGCCATACAGCATCATCAGCAAAAAAATAAAAAAGTTATAGTCCTCAGAATAAAGCGATGCCAAAATAATTATTTTTTCTATAAAATAGTTTTTATCGTATAAAAGCGTCAAAACATAAAAAAATGATATAAATGAGGTATCGCTGTAATCGTACTGACCCGACGAATAAAACTGCTTTATCAATTTTACCAAGCGCAGAACGGTATAAACGCCTCTCCCAAAAGAAATTCATGAATAGCTGGTTTTTGGTTATTCTGCCTCACAAAAATCGGAATAAAAAGTGATAAAAAATGGTCACGTGTCCGAAAATGTTACCAATAAAAACGTCAACTCGTCCCGCAAAAAACAAGACCTCACATGACTCTGTGGACCAAAATGTGGAAAAATTATAGGTCTCAAAATGTGGAGACGCAAAAACTTTTTTGCTATAAAAAGCGTCTTTTAGTCTGGTTTCACACTTGCGTTTTTATCTGCATGCGTTTTTTAAAAAAACCGCATGTGTGAAAAAATGCATGTAAACGCGGTAAAACGCATGCGTTTTTATAGAAAAACACAAGAAAACAAGAAAAAAACAAAAAACCCTAACCCTACCCCTAACCCTACCCCTAACCTGAAATACGTGGCACTGAAATACGTGGCACTGAAATATACGTTTATATACGTATATACGTATATAAGTGCCACGATATTTCAGTGGCCACGTATATAAGTGCCACGTATTTAAGTGCCACGTATTTAAGTGCCACGTATTTAAGTGCCACGTATTTAATTGCCACGTATTTACGTGCCACGTATTTACGTGCCACGTATTTTTCAGTGCCTGAAATACGTGGCACTGAAATACGTGGCACTGAAATATCGTGGCACTGAAATATCGTGGCACTGAAGTATTTACGTGCCACATATTTTTCAGTGCCTGAAATACGTGGCACTGAAATACGTGGCACTGAAATACGTGGCACTGAAATATTGTGGCACTGAAATATCGTGGCACTTAAATACGTGGCACTTAAATACGTGGCACTTAAATACGTGGCACTTAAATACGTGGCACTTAAATACGTGGCACTTATATACGTGGCACTTATATACGTGGCACTTATATACGTGGCACTTATATACGTGTCACTTATGACTGTCAGAAAATGTTCAGTAAACGGTTAGGGGTAGGGTTTCAGGTAGAATTGGGGAGTTTCCACTGTTCAGGCACATCAGGGGCTCTCCAAACGCGACATGGCGTCCAATCTCAATTCCAGCCAATTCTGCGTTGAAAAAGTAAAACAGTGCTCCTTCCCTTCCGAGCTCTCCCGTGCGTCCAAAAAGGGGTTTACCCCAACATATGGGGTATCAGCGTACTAGGGACAAATTGAACAACAACTTCTGGGGTCCAAGTTCTCTTGTTATCCTTGGGAAAATAAAAATTTGGGGGGCTAAAAATCATTTTTGTGGGAAAAAAAATATGTTTTATTTTCACGGCTCTGCGTTGTAAACTGTAGTGAAACACTTGGGGGTTCAAAGTTCTCACAACACATCTAGATAAGTTCCTTGGGAGGTCTAGTTTCCAATATGGGGTCACTTGTGGGGGGTTTGTACTATTTGGGTACATCAGGGGCTCTGCAAATGCAACGTGACGCCTGCAGACCAATCCATTTAAGTCTGCATTCCAAATGGCACTCCTTCCCTTCCGAGCTCTGTCATGCGCCCAAACAGTGGTTCCCCCCCACATAGGGGGTATCAGCGTACTCAGGACAAATTGGACAACAACTTTTAGGGTCCAATTTATCCTGATACCCTTGTGAAAATACAAAACTGGGGGCTAAAAAATCATTTTTGTGAAAAAGAAAAATAATTTTTATTTTCACGGCTCTGCGTTATAAACTGTAGTGAAACACTTGGGGGTTCAAAGTTCTCACAACACATCTAGATAAGTTCCTTGGGGGGTCTAGTTTCCAATATGGGGTCACTTGTGGGGGGTTTGTACTGTTTGGGTACATCAGGGGCTCTGCAAATGCAACGTGACGCCTGCAGACCAATCCATTTAAGTCTGAATTCCAAATGGCGCTCCTTCCCTTCCGAGCTCTGTCATGCGCCCAAACAGTGGTTCCCCCCCACATAGGGGGTATCAGCGTACTCAGGACAAATTGGACAACAACTTTTAGGGTCCAATTTATCCTGATACCCTTGTGAAAATACAAAACTGGGGGCTAAATTTCATTTTTGTGAAAAAAAAAAAAAAATTATTTTCACGGCTCTGCGTTATAAACTGTAGTGAAACACTTGGGGGTTCAAAGTTCTCACAACACATCTAGATAAGTTCCTTGGGGGGTCTAGTTTCCAATATGGGGTCACTTGTGGGGGGTTTGTACTGTTTGGGTACATCAGGGGCTCTGCAAATGCAACGTGACGCCTGCAGACCAATCCATTTAAGTCTGCATTCCAAATGGCGCTCCTTCCCTTCCGAGCTCTGTCATGCGCCCAAACAGTGGTCCCTCCCCACAAATGGGGTATCAGCGTACTCCAGACAAATTGGACAACAACTTTTGGGGTCCAATTTATCCTGATACCCTTGTGAAAATACAAAACTGGGGGCTAAAAAATCATTTTTGTGAAAAAAAAAATAATTTTTATTTTCACGGCTCTGCGTTATAAACTGTAGTGAAACACTTGGGGGTTCAAAGCTCTCAAAACACATCTAGATAAGTTCCTTAGGGGGTCTACTTTCCAAAATGGTGTCACTTGTGGGGGGGTTTAATGTTTAGGCACATCAGGGGCTCTCCAAACGCAACATGGCATCCCATCTTAATTCCAGTCAATTTTGCATTGAAAAGTAAAATAGCGCTTCTTCCCTTCTGAGCTCTGCTATGCGCCCAAACAATGGTTTACACCCACATATGGGGTATCGTCGTACTCAGGACAAATTGCACAACAACTTTTGTGGTCTAATTTCTTCTCTTACCCTTGGGGAAATAAAAAAATGGGGGTGAAAAGATCATTTTTGTGAAAAAATATGATTTTTTATTTTTACGGCTCTGCATTATAAACTTCTGTGAAGCACTTGTTGGGTCAAAGTGCTCAACACACATCTAGATAAGTTCCTTAAGGGGTCTACTTTCCAAAATGGTGTCACTCGTGGGGGGTTTCAATGTTTAGGCACATTAGGGGCTCTCCAAACGCAACATGGCGTCCCATCTCAATTCCAGTCAATTTTGCATTGAAAAGTCAAATGGCGCTCCTTCCCTTCTGAGCTCTGCCCTGCGCCCAAACAATGGTTTACACCCACATATGGGGTATCAGTGTACTCAGGACAAATTGCACAACAATTTTTGGGGTCCAATTTCTTCTCTTACCCTTGGGAAAATAAAAAATTGGGGGTGAAAAGATCATTTTTGTGAAAAAATATGATTTTTTATTTTTACGGCTCTGCATTATAAACTTCTGTAAAGCACTTGTTGGGTCAAAGTGCTCACCACACATCTAGATAAGTTCCTTAGGGGGTCTACTTTCCAAAATGGTGTCACTTGTTAGGGGTTTCAATGTTTAGGCACATCAAGGGCTCTCTAAATGCAACATGGCGTCCCATCTCAATTCCAGTCAATTTTGCATTGAAAAGTCAAATGGCGCTCCTTCCCTTCCGAGCTCTGCCCTGCGCCCAAACAATGGTTTACACCCACATATGGGGTATCAGCGTACTCAGGACAAATTGCACAACAATTTTTGGGGTCCAATTTCTTCTCTCACCCTTGGGAAAATAAAAAATTGGGGGTGAAAAGATAATTTTTGTGAAAAAATATGATTTTTTATTTTTACGGCTCTGCATTATAAACTTCTGTAAAGCACTTGTTGTGTCAAAGTGCTCACCACACATCTAGATAAGTTCCTTAGGGGGTCTACTTTCCAAAATGGTGTCACTTGTGGGGGGTTTCAATGTTTAGGCACATCAGGGGCTCTCCAAATGCAACATGGCGTCCCATCTCAATTCCAGTCAATTTTGCATTGAAAAGTCAAATGGCGCTCCTTTGCTTCCAAGCTCTGCCATGCGCCCAAACTGTGGTTTACCCCCACATATGGGGTATCAGCGTACTCAGGACAAATTGTACAACAACTTTGGGGTCTATTTTCTCCTGTTACCCTTGGTAAAATAAAACAAATTGGAGCTGAAATAAATTTTGTGTGAAAAAAAGTTAAATGTTCATTTTTATTTAAACATTCCAAAAATTCCTGTGAAACACCTGAAGGGTTAATAAACTTCTTGAAAGTGGTTTTGAGTACCTTGAGGGGTGCAGTTTTTAGAATGGTGTCACACTTGGGTATTTTCTATCATATAGACCCGTCAAAATGACTTCAAATGAGATGTGGTCCCTAAAAAAAAATGGTGTTGTAAAAATGAGAAATTGCTGGTCAACTTTTAACCCTTATAACTCCGTCACAAAAAAAAATTTTGGTTCCAAAATTGTGCTGATGTAAAGTAGACATGTGGGAAATGTTATTTATTAAGTATTTTGTGTGACATATGTCTGTGATTTAAGGGCATAAAAATTCAAAGTTGGAAAATTGCGAAATTTTCAAAATTTTCGCCAAATATTCGTTTTTTTCACAAATAAACGCAAGTTATATCGAAGAAATTTTACCACTAACATGAAATACAATATGTCACGAGAAAACAATGTCAGAATCGCCAAGATCTGTTGAAGCGTTCCAGAGTTATAACCTCATAAAGGGACAGTGGTCAGAATTGTAAAAATTGGCCCGGTCATTAACGTGCAAACCACCCTCGGGGCTTAAGGGGTTAAGTCCCCCTTGTTCACATCTGGCAGCAGTCAATTTGCCTCCAACACTTTTCCTTTCACTTTTTCCCCATTATGTAGATAGGGGCAAAATTGTTTGGTGAATTGGAACGCGCAGGGTTAAAATTTCACCTCACAATATAGCCTATGACGCTCTCGGGGTCCAGATGTGTGACTGTGCACAATTTTGTGGCTGTAGCTGCGACGGTGCAGATGCCAATCCCGGACATACACACACACATACATACACACATACACACACACATTCAGCTTTATATATTAGATATGAAGAGAAAATGATCTGTGGCATTCACCATTTGTAAAATGAAATATTTTTATCTCACAATACAGCGGGCCCACTGCTGTTTTGCTTGCTCTCAGTTTCACAAGGCCTTGAGTAACTTTAAATACATGTGAAATAGCATTTTGGATCACCACCATGGCTCAGTGGTTAGCATTGTTGCTTTGTATTGCAAGGAGTTTGTATGTTCTCCATGTGTTTGCTTGTGTGTTCTCTGGGTTCTCCGGTTTCCTCCCACACTCTGAAGACATACTGATAGGGACTTTAGACTGTGAGCCCAATGGAGACAGTGATGATGATGTCTGTAAAGTGCTGAATGATTGTGCCATATAAGCAATGGCAATAAAATAAAATCAGCATAGTGCTGACAGTCATAAACCTTCACTTGTGCAGACAGTCACTACAATGGGCATGTTAACTGCAGAATTGGACCATAGATCAAAAAAATAAGGTCACCCGGTTTTTTATATCATCAGGATAGCAGGATGCATGTGGGTCACTAACCTGAGATATCTATAGCAACAAGATGTATGAGAACAAAGGTAGTATGGGCAAAGTATGGGGAAGTAGAGTACATGTCCCTGACCCCAGAGAAAAAAGGATTGCAAAATTGCATTAAGAAAACTGCTGTGCTTTAAGTTTATTCCACAATCATGAAATTTATTGTGGCACTCTGTCTGTTTGCTGCCAACACGCACGTGTGCCATCTTGTAAGAAAATAAACACTTCTGTTAAACACTACTTTCAGTAACCATTCTTTTAGTGAAATTCCATATACACCACTTTTAATCAGGTACAATTGTTAGAAAACCCATTAGATAGATAGATAGATAGATAGATAGATAGATAGATAGATAGATAGATAGATAGATAGATAGATAGATAGATAGATAGATAGTTTTATTTTTTTTAACTCGTAAAATAAACTCCTGTTAGTTCATTTGTTTTTCACTTTTCTCAAGTTGGAAAAGGAGCCCTGACCAAGTATTGAGTGCACTTATTGAACATACATTTCAGTACGCCAACATTTCAGATTTTAAAATCATTTTTCAAGCTGGTGTCAACATTAACAGAAATAAACGCTTGAAATAGATCACTCTGTAAAGGATAACTTTCAAACTTTAGGATACACTTTTAAGAGGCTGTGTGAGGCTATATTAAATGAAAAAATGATATCATAGAAATAATCTTAATCTGTTTACTTTTTTTATAAGATGGTAGAATTTTGTAATATATAAATCATACATATGTGCAATATATAAATCATATACACAGTATATATATTCATAAAGGTGCTTCTCACAAAATTAGAATATCATCAAAAAGTTAATTTCAGTTCTATATGGTCTATATTTTATGGACTTTGTTTTGAATATCATCTAATATCTTATCGGAGGATCTGGTTATATTTATAGATGTTTAATCAGTGTAGAGTTTGATATTGTATTTATTGATTTGAATTTGATCATTTGAATGATATTGGCACCCACACGCCCTCTGTCTCCAGACACTGGATTTGGTGTATATTTTGAAACCCCTGGGTTATTGATTTACTAGGGCTTCCGAGGGATAGCCGTCGTAGAGCGGGGGCACCATATCCGCTGACAAGTAGGGTGCCAACCTCCGCTTTGTAGGCAGGGCACAGTGTAGGTTCAGTACAGAGGGGTCTTTTGCAATATGTATCAAATAATCTTTCTTCATCACTGTGCATGACAGGTCACTATCTCTGACCTTGTATTTATCTTCCTCCCACCCTTTTTTGGTGTCCCTTCAGCAATTAGTGTGACTGTGTTGTCCTCTTTGGACATCTTGGCTGTGCATTGATCATTTACAAGGAGGGACGCGCAGGACATTAGGGTCAGCCACCGTTGAGCGGGGGCGTCATTCTTGTATTTCTTAATAGGGTGCCAACCTCCGCTGGTAGGTAGGAGTTAGGTTCAGGGATCATCGTTAGGGTGGAGCTAGTATGCACTTTATGTAAGGTGTGTGTTACTATGTGTTGTTTGTTTCCTCTTTATGATTTATTAATAAAGGTTTAACTTTTTATCTGTCTTTAATGAGGTTTTTTATTTCAGTTCTTCAATACAAAATGTGAAACTCATATATTATATAGAGTCATTACACACAGGATAGGGGTAACTATCTGATTGCTGGGGGTCTGACAGCTGTGATCGCCACCAATCTTAAAACTTATAATAATGGAGAGGTGGCTAATCGTGTGCCCTGCCAGAGATAGACAAGCACTGCATTCGGCTTGTTTTTGGCACTCCCATAAGAATGAATGGAGTATGATTTCTCACTGCTTCATTCATTTGGGACTCCTGGAGGACTTGGTTCTCGGGGTCAATGGGGTTCCAGCTTTCAGAGAGTTATCCCCTAATCCATGGAGAAGGGAAAACTTTCAAACTTGAAAATATGCCTTTAACAGTCAAGCAAATAGATGTTAGCCTTCTTGGATTAATGCGACCTATAAATAGAGATATTACTCCATCTCTCAATTTCTGATTGATATTGGTGGTGGTCCATAAGATTTACATTTTTTTTTAACTGTGCATTCACTATATTTGTGCTCAGGCAGTAATCATGTCACAAAAGTGCAAAATCAGCATTAGCTATAATCTGTTCATTCCTGGTGTAAAGCTCTGTCAGCTAAATGTTTTTGATCCTTTTTAGAGAATGAACCAGACTCACAATTATGCTAACTACGAAAGAGCCAAAGACCTGAACTCAATAGAAGACACAATGAAGAGGAGAGAGGAAAAGGTTTTTTTAGTGTGGTTAGGCAATACTTCATGTTAAACCTCTCAATGAGAAGCATATTTGAATAAGTAGTCTGTGGAGGAAGTGGAGCACAAAAGACTCCTTATTTAAAGAACAAGCAGACAGAAGGAGGCAGGCCAACACTATCCCCGTGTGTGAATTACATTTCTTGTGGCATATTGTAAATAGCCATAGTTGTCTTACTACAATTATCCAACTCCAGGGGGCTTTAGAGACTCATGTTAGATCAAGGTGTACAAAATTTACATTTGGGAATTAAAGTTATCAATTAAAAAAAAAGAAAAAAATGTTTAAAAACTTAAGAAAAAAATCTTTTTTACAATAATAACATTCACACGCACATTTTTCTACTTCACAACCTGTCTGAAGTTAAAATATGGCCATAAACAGAATGATTTCATTTGGGTATTTTTAACAGAATTTTTTATACATATTTTCAAACAAAAGCTAAAAGATAAAAAGTTATAAAAAAAATTTATAATTCATTTTCAACATTTTATATATTACATTGTTGGATATTAGTCTAAAATTAATGTAAGCGGCACGGATAAAATATCAATCAATATACAGGAACGTTTTACACCCATAGTTACAACCCAATCTGATTCAGTGAGGTTTATGTTACTAATTATTTGATTATGTTCTAATGCAATATTTAGAAACATTATTATGTAATTATTAATATATTTTTATTCCCTGAAATCTGTAAGGGAAAATATCTGACGTCAGATTCCAATGCCCCCTGCAAACCACACAAATGAAATAAACTTTACCTTAATACAATCACCTTAGCGCAATGAGTTTCAGTGAAGTGTCTGCCTTAATTAATGATACAACTAATCTTGTTAATTAAATAAACAGGTTCTATTAATAGGACAATTGTTGAGAAAAAGTACCCGACTAAAAATGATTAATTGGCCAAAACCATAATCCTTGCTTAGGGCTGGGTAACATTTGTTAGCACTGAATAAAAGTCTTCAATTTACAATTTGACAAATCGTCTGATGAAACACTTACGGCAATCAGGTGAAGTAGGCCATTAATGCTACTAAAAAGATGTGTGGCACTGCCTCATCCTGAGGCAATTAAGATTGTGAAGTAAATGTGTTAACATCTCTGAGGATTTTACCATAATGAAATAGGTGATTGTTCTCCTGACTTCTAACCTTAGAGTTAACCCTATGATATACTAGATCAGTCATAACATACAGGAGGTTGTTACATTCATATTGTCAAACTATTATTCTGTGTTCCATGTGAATGTCAATACCAATTAAACTAAAAAGATGAGCAAAAGGTAATAGTATCAGCTTTACTGAAACTTTATGTTAGTAAATGACACCGTGCAAGAACAGTAACCTTGAAGTGGAATATATAACAATAAACTAGCATCGTAGTGATTAAAAATATCTGGAGGCACGGGGGGAATGTACATCAAAATAAATTATAGAATATTAAACGCAAATCATTGAGCCTAAATGAAGAATGATTGCTAGCTAACTAAAATGCCATAGCTATTGTTGGCAAATTAATAATCTATTACAGTAAACTAAATAAAAGGACCAATAGAAAACATCTAAGACCAATAGCTGAGGATAAACCATGTCTTGCACTGAGCAAAAAATAATCAAGACAGAAATCAGACATTTACAGTGTGTTTTGACAGATAGATAGATAGATAGATAGATAGATAGATAATATAGAGATAGGATGATAGGTAGATAGTAGATAAAATAGAAAGCTAGATAATAGATAACAGATTAAATAGATAATGGATAAATAGATAGATAGATAGATAGATAGATAGATAGATAGATAGATAGATAGATAGATAGATAGATAATAGATAGATACAGATAGACAATAGATAGCTAATATATAGATAGGATGGTAGATAATAGATCAAATAGATAAATGGGATAGACAAGTAGATAATAGATAACATAGAGAGATAGATACATAATAGATAATTAGATAGATGATAGATAGATAGATAGATAGATAGATGATAGATAGATAGATAGATAGATAGATAGATAGATAGATGGATAGATAATAGATAGATAGAAAGATAGATAGATAGATAGATATATAGATAGATAGAAACCGTAGATAGATAGATAGATAGATAGATAGATAGATAGATAGATAGATAGATAGATAGATAGATAGACAATGATTTCCTTTATTTTGCATCTGATGAAATTCCGGCATTTTCTTGACCCCAGTGCCTGTTGCAGCCCTGTAAACACATGTATGTGGTACGGTTACTTTTGTCGTATCATTGCTATAATATGTTGGCATTGATATAATACCTTTTTTCTCAGATATTTCAATAATGTGTCCCTAAAAGCTCCTTTCAGCTGAGTCGCAGTCATTTATGTTTTGTTCGATGTTGATCAGCCGTTGACAGATGTAAATCTTTTAGATAACGTCGTTACTGGATACAATACATTAGATGTATCAGTGATGCCAAATTGTATTTATAAAGTGCATTTACATCTGTAGCCAAGTTTTGCAAAATAATATGGCATTGGATTATGGTAGTTCATTGAATACATTATTCCTTGCACACATTTATTTTTCTTCATGTGTTTGTACAATGTGTATTTGGGTTATGGATCATGAAACGTACTGGTTAAAACACACAGGAGTGATTACGGGAGGCTTTGTTCCACAACAAGATTCTCATCATACCGTTTTACAGTCTTATGCTCACTTAGTTGCTTTTTTTTTTTAGTGTGTCCATTTAGGAAAGGCCTCCACTGCCAGGATCAATTTAAGGCTCCTGCTTCTGCTTGCTGGTTGTAGATTGTCTACATCAAAAAGAGAAAATATCAGTGGTGCATTTTCCCCCACTGTGCTCTCTACAATTGATATAGTTAGGTCTCAACTGAGCTCAGCCCCTTCTCAATCAACCATAGGAAAAAAAGATTAATAAGTCTGACAGAAGATTGGCAAGGATTTAGTCTAACTGTTGTTCCTTTCATTTGGGACTATTGCCCATCATTTCGGTCTAAATAAAACCTCAATTTATAGATGTTCCATGGAGTTTGGACCATAATTCTTTGAAAATTTAAGGCTACCTGGGAAGCTGTAAAAGTCACAAATCATCAACAAAATAAAACAATTTCTTTAGTATTTTCATAGATAAACCTTACAATGATATATACGGTCTGATAATTTCTTCCCGGAGACACCAGCTCAATTTTGGAGCTGCGATCAATAAAGCGAGATGCACTAATAAAGTCATTCCTCATAATGAACTGAGACCACCCCAGAAGCAGAAGCCCAGAGATACCAAATATAAAATTCTTTTGCTAAGGTAAGCACAGTCGATAGTGATCATAAACTCCAGTCTTTCAATTTCTGGAGCAATGTCGTATTTGACAAAAATAATTATCTGTGGTCCCTAATCCCACAGCATAAAAGTATTTGCAAACTTCAACAGAAATCTTTTCTATCTTTTCTTACCGGAATGAACTTTGAGTGCCCTAGAGTTACATAAAAAAAGTCATTATATACCCATTGATTAAGGAGTGAACATTTACTTCAAGTATTTTGAATTTGAAGAGTTACCTAAAATTATATTCAATCAATCCTGCATAATAATATGTTTGCATAGATTGAAAAATTATACTTTGATGGAGACACTCTGGAATCAAGAATAAAAATTTATCAAGATTAATAAAGATCTCAATAGATGAGCTAATGTGCAACATGTATAGGTCTCAGACTGCAGGGTTCTGTCAGTACAAATTTAATGTATTTAGTGTAGAGAACCCATTAGATGTACTTATTTTTTTTTTTTAAATACCCCACAATGAAGAGCAGCTTTTATTCTTCATCTATTGGGGAATATTTATGTAGGCTGTGTCTGTTTGTGAAAAAGTTTTTCATGTTGCATTTAAGAACTGATTCAACCATCAACCAAGGATTTGGGGAGGGGGTTGTCATTATCTTTTTTATTTAAACTTCTTGGGCACTGGCTACAAGTGAAACCCTGGTACCAAAGTTGTCTGTGATCAATCATGTTTTCTAAAAATTAAATTATAATCCATGGGCTGGCCACAATGGTGCTTGAATTTGACCAGTATGCCTCTTTCCTCAATCATGAGAACACAACCTTGCTCCTGACATAGATAACAATTAAGATAAAATAGTTGATTGATCACTCGTCATTTTGAGAATGAACTCTGCTAAAAAGCTCTTGCGTTATTTAGTCAGGTTTTACCACTTCTTTACCAGAGTCATTACATACCAAGCATCCAAATTATGGATTTTCCTCTCCTTCTGTTCATTATTTTGTTTACATACACATACTCTAATTAAAAAAAAAAAATAACCCAAATTACCATATTTGTTACTATATATTTATAGTATGTTATTAAATATCATATAAAACTGTGCATATATGGACAAATATATATAATTATAAATATTTACAATATGTAAGACAGAGGGTGAAATAAGTATTGAACATGTCTCCAATTTACTAAGTAAATATATTTATAAAGGTGCTATTGACATGAAATTCTCCCCAGATGTTGTAACAACCCATCTATTCCACGCAGGCATAGAAATCAAACCACAGATGTCCAAAAATTAAGTTATGTGCAATAATGAGAAATGACACAGGAGAAAGTAATGAGCACATGAAGAAAGACAGGTGCAAAAAGCCATGGAAAGTCATGATACCAGCTGAAATCTATCAGTAATTAGAACAAATATTTTGGGCAAAGGTTGGGTTGATGTAGAGTGTGCCATTATAATCAGTGGCTCTGTGGGGGCTAACGTCCGAACCACTGCAAAACAGGATTTGTGGCATATGAGCTGATGGGGCCATTGACTATAATGATGAAGACGGAGTGTGCTCTGTCATGTGTTCTTATTGGCCATACAAGTCTATTGGAGGCAGCAATATTTTGCATATACAGTACAGTGTGTCTGTAAAGTCACAGTGCACTTTTATAGTTTACATTTTGGCGCCTTCTCTCTGCCCAATCATATAACATCTGTTCAGGAGGAGAGATAACAAGAACCAATCAAACAACACAAACTCATTTAAGCTGTTGCTGAGCCCCAGGTTAGATTAACCCATGATAAACTGAAAACTGATTAATACACTGCCAGGTCTGTGACATTGGAGCGCCCCGCCAGGGCAAGGGGGAACTCAGTACCGAGTCCTGCGGTTCACAGGGGGATGTCACGGTGGCTGAGACCCGGTCTGCGACGTCCGTATAAAAGGGAAAGGTCTTTAAAGGGATAAAGTTTATGTTCATGACGCCACCTGTGGTATTCGGTCAGGGTGATCGACGCTGCTTTAAGGGGTCTGCTGGGGTGATGTTATGGCAGCTAGATGGTATACCTTCCCACAGGTGAAGTATATCCCCAGGGCTTCCCAGTGTGAAGATGGTGGTATGGTGAGAGGCTCAGAGAAAAACGAGGACACAAGGTTGCAGTCTCTTTACCTTTACTGAAGTCTTCAGCATCCACAGTCCAGGGCACCAGAACACAGGGCAGGCAGAGTCTGGCCAGTTCGGAAGCAAGTCCAGAGTCCCCTTGTCCAGGGGGAAATCAATAGCCTTCCCTTGCGCTGTAGTGGTGTAGTCCCTTACTGCATGAGCTTCAAATAAGGGCCTCACAGATATGGTGTCTCTCTCTCTGTCCCCCATAGTCGAATAGGACAAAACCCGTATGACTGGTGACTTGAGGCTGTTCATAGGGACTCTAGCATGCCCCGGCCTCTGAGGGGTGCCACCGTGCCTCCTGGGTGTAGATGTGGACAGGTAACATGCAATTAGCTGTCCTGTCATTCTCTGAAGTAAGGCTAGAGGTCCTTACTACCTCGGTGTTCTGGCTACCGGTGTTCTGCGCCTCAGAAGGAGGCAGCCTGTTCGGTGCTGGTCCCCTTCTGGTATCCTCTCCTTTGCTTTGCTTTCCTTCACGCTCGCTGCAATACAATTCTGCCTTTAAAATGTATCTTTCTGGGAGCTGCAGCTCTTAGGGCATGCACAGCTCCGTGGACCCTCTGTCCTCCTCAGATGGATGTTTGGAACTTTCTGACTTTCCCTACAGACTACCAGTTATATATATGTGGGAAGTCACCTAGTAAATAGGATCATAAGCTCCCCCTGGTGGCCTGGAGTGTGAATGTGTTGCATGTTTGTGATACCTGGATGCAGTTATCCTTCCTTGCCTCCGAACGTAGCATCACTCTCCCCTGGAGGAAAGCAATACCACTGTGACGACCAGGACCCTGGAGCACCACAACATCATGCAACCAAAGCTTATGCTATCGTTTGGATGTGTGTAGGGCATCAAATGGAGCCCACATCGAACTGCACTGAATAGGTATGAAACTGGGAGAGTTTTTCTTTTATTTGGAGCAGATTTCACATTTCTATCATTTTTTGTTGCTTTCCAGTGACTGATCAAAAGTGCACCATGACTTTACCGACACACTATAGTGATGAAAATTATGCATGACAGAACATACTGTGACTCCGTCTGCATGATTATAGTCAATGGCCCCATTAGGTGCATATGCCCAAAATCCATTTGTGGGGGTTTAGACATAAACCTTGATATAATCACTGAACGAAGGGACATATGCTATGTGAACCCAGCCTAAAATAGAGGTATGTTTTATAAATATTTTGTTTAATGTCTCATCAAGTCGCATTATTGTGACAGATGGATGCACACTAATCTTCTTTATTGCTGAGCCGTCACACACTATCTGTACAATTTTGTTAGTGTGTTATGGAAATCTCTCCCTATATCTGTGGCAAGAGCTTTGATGTCTTCTCACTATCCAGATTCACCACAAATTTGCATTTGATAGCTGTGAGGAAGTCCACCCAACAATACTTGAGATAAGTGAAAAAAACAAAATGTCCAACCAGTTGTTTTTTTCACTTGAAAAAGACCCCAAACTGCATTTTGAATAAAAAGTCTTTTCCTCATCATATTTTCTGAAGAATTGATTTACTCCAGCAGTGGAGCCCATCTACTATTCATCCAACTGGATCCAATATCTCCTGGAGGATTTACCCACCAGCCATGGGGCAGCAGCAGCTATTTTTGTTCATGTCTACATAGGAGTTGTGCCTGTCACAAATCCATCAGGTGAGCGCAACCAGCACTCTCCTACTCTCCCTCCATAAGGTATCACCCTATTGTGCTCTCTGTTTCCCACTTCTAGATTTACACATGTCTGAACAAACAAGTGCAGCGCCCCAGAGTCCTGGTCGTTGCAGTAATGTTGTTCTCCCACCAGGGGGAGTGATATTACATCTGATGGCAATAAAGGAGATCTTCCTACCAGGTATTACAAACCATACACCACACTTTACACTTCAGACCACCAGGGGGAGCCTTGCTCCTATCTACTAGGGCACTCCTCACAGAAGGTTAAAACTGGTGGGTTGGATAGAAAGTTAGAAAGAAGCTGACTGAGCTTTGCCCAGTCAACACCTGTCAGGCAGACAGGGGGAAAGGAGGAACATCAGAGCTGCAGACAGAGGGTCCCTGATGGGTGGGATCCTGTCAGAGGCCTAGCAAGACAGAAAGACACGGAGCTGCGCCTGCCCCACATGCGGCAGCATCCTAAGAAAGGACACGAAGATAATTGTGTTGTAGAGGGTGAGAAACAAAGTCATAGCACAAGGAGAAAACACCAGGAGGAGTTCTGCCCTGTAATAGGCTGCCTCCTTCTGAGTCGCGTAGCCGGTGGCCAGAATACCGAGGGAGCAACCGTCTCCAAGCCTTGCTCCAGAGACCGGCAGGACAGTCAATTCCAAGTTGGCTGCCCGACCTTAATACCTAGGAAGGCACGGTGGCAACTTGTGGGGGTCAGGGCGTCTCTAGGGTCCCTATAAACAAGCCTCAGGCCATCAGTCATACGGGTTTGTCCTATCCACACCATCTGGGGGACAGAGAGGAAGAAATAACATCTAGAACATCAACAATAGTTGTGAGGACCTCACCGAGAAGCTCAGCAGGGAGGTACTACAACACACAGGTGCTAGAGGAAGGCTATTGATTTCCACCTGGATAAGGGGACTCTGGATTTGCCTTCAGACCGGCTAGACTCTGCCTACCCTGTGGTCTGTACCCTGGACTGTGGATGCTGTAGTCTTCAGTAAAGGTAAAGAGACCGCAACCTTGTGTCCTCGTTCTTCACTGCGCAACACATCATCCACCATCACCATTTACACTTCTGGGAAGCCCTAGGGACACACTTCACCTGTGGGAAGGTATACCATCTAGCTGCCATTACATCATCCCCAGAGGACCCCTAAGCAGCGTCGGTCACCCTGACTGAATACCACAGGTGGCGTCACGAACATTATTCCAAACTATCCCTTTTATTGGACACCCCTCAAAAGGCCACGGACCGGGTCAGGCCACCGTGACATCCCCCGAACTGAAGGACCCGGTGCCGAGTACCCCATTGCCCTAACCTGGGGGCGCCCCACAAACACATTCAGAAAATACACCTACAAAACTTTAAGGTCTCCTAGGAGCCCATCTTACAAAGTCTGAAGTACATATACAAGCATTGAAATAAGGATTTTTTGCAGCAAAATTAGCTCAGAAGGGTTAATACTAGGGTTGAGCGACTTTCATTTTTTTAAGATCGAGTAGGGTTTTGGGAAACCCGATTTTGTCCAGAGTCGAGTCGAGTGCAGTCGGCCGATTATCGCTAAAAGTCGGGGATCGACCGAAACACGAAACCCAATGCAAGTCAATGGGGAAGCATAGTCGGCAGTGAGTGGAGGCCAGGAAAACACCTACAGTGCCCATTTTAATGCCAAAAACATCCATTCTTGTTTCTGAAGCTTGCCAATCTTAATTAACTGTATAATAATAGTTGGGCATAGGGAATTGGGTGAAAGTTGTGGGGGGAGTAGGGCTGGCTCAAGTTTTTCGTGGGCCCAGGAAATGCGGACTACGTCACGGCGGTGTTGCAGGGAAAGGTAAGTATTTAAAAGTTGCAAGTGCTGTGATCCTGAGCAAGCAGGGGGGGGGCCCACTCGTTCGCATTGCCACTGGCACAGGGCCCCTCAAAGTACGGCGGTGTGTTTGCATGGCGGGGGCGCCTCCCACCAGCAGCGACACTTTTGCGTACTCTGAGGGGCCCTGTGCCAGTGACGTCGCCAACGAGTATGCCCCCCCACCTGATGAAGGAACCTGCACTTTCATCTGCACCTTCCTCTTTGTCCCTGTGTAAGGTGGTATAACATGCGGGAAGGGGAACCTTACTTTCAGCAGGGACAGATTCTGGCTGTGTAGAGTACAAGGGGAATGTAGTGGTCTAGGTCAATGTACCAGCAGACTCATTTAGCAGTGGCTGGGCAATGGGCAGGATGAGGAGGAAACAGATATAGGGCCAAAGAATAAAGTAGGCTACATGCAGTTCAAAATTGGTAACAGGACTAAACAGGCGGCATTGCTTTGTTCAGTGGAGTAGCAAACCCAAGAGCAGCAGACACTGTTTCAAGGGCCTAACCACACTAGTAGGCCAAATGCAGTTTAATATCTGATAGTATAGGGCGAAAGCCAGAATGTGGAAGCTCAGCTTTGTTCAGTTGAGGACAACACCAGGGAGGGGCAGACACCTTTAGTAGGCCGGAAAAGCCTATTGCATTTTTTAAAATGGTAATTTGGAGCAGAAGGTTGAAGCTCAGCTTTATTTACTTGAGGGCAACACCAGGGAGGGGCAGAAGCCGTTAGTAGGCCCTAACCACCATTTTTTTTTTTTAAACCACATAATGAGAGCCGGAAGGTTGAAGCTCAGCTTTATTTAGTTGAGGACAACACCAGGGAGGGGCACACAGACAGACACCTTTAGTAGGCCTGAAAAGCCTATTGCATTTTTCAAAATGGTAATTTGGAGCAGAAGGTTGAAGCTCAGCTTTATTTAGTTGAGGGCAACACCAGGGAGGGGCAGAAGCCGTTAGTAGGCCCTAACCACCATTTTTTTTTTAAAACCACATAATGAGAGCCGGAAGGTTGAAGCTCAGCTTTATTTAGTTGAGGACAACACCAGGGAGGGGCAGAAGCCGTTAGTAGGCCCTAACCACCATTTTTTTTTTTTAAACCACATAATGAGAGCCGGAAGGTTGAAGCTCAGCTTTATTTAGTTGAGGACAACACCAGGGAGGGGCACACAGACAGACACCTTTAGTAGGCCTGAAAAGCCTATTGCATTTTTCAAAATGGTAATTTGGAGCAGAAGGTTGAAGCTCAGCTTTATTTAGTTGAGGGCAACACCAGGGAGGGGCAGAAGCCGTTAGTAGGCCCTAACCACCATTTTTTTTTTAAAACCACATAATGAGAGCCGGAAGGTTGAAGCTCAGCTTTATTTAGTTGAGGACAACACCAGGGAGGGGCAGAAGCCGTTAGTAGGCCCTAACCACCATTTTTTTTTTTAAAACCACATAATGAGAGCCGGAAGGTTGAAGCTCAGCTTTATTTAGTTGAGGACAACACCAGGGAGGGGCAGAAGCCGTTAGTAGGCCCTAACCACCATTTTTTTTTTTAAAACCACATAATGAGAGCCGGAAGGTTGAAGCTCAGCTTTATTTAGTTGAGGACAACACCAGGGAGGGGCAGAAGCCGTTAGTAGGCCCTAACCACCATTTTTTTTTTTAAAACCACATAATGAGAGCCGGAAGGTTGAAGCTCAGCTTTATTTAGTTGAGGACAACACCAGGGAGGGGCACACAGACAGACACCTTTTGTAGGCCTGAAAAGCCTATTGCATTTTTCAAAATGGTAATTTGGAGCAGAAGGTTGAAGCTCAGCTTTATTTAGTTGAGGGCAACACCAGGGAGGGGCAGAAGCCGTTAGTAGGCCCTAACCACCATTTTTTTTTTAAAACCACATAATGAGAGCCGGAAGGTTGAAGCTCAGCTTTATTTAGTTGAGGACAACACCAGGGAGGGGCAGAAGCCGTTAGTAGGCCCTAACCACCATTTTTTTTTTTAAAACCACATAATGAGAGCCGGAAGGTTGAAGCTCAGCTTTATTTAGTTGAGGACAACACCAGGGAGGGGCAGAAGCCGTTAGTAGGCCCTAACCACCATTTTTTTTTTTAAAACCACATAATGAGAGCCGGAAGGTTGAAGCTCAGCTTTATTTAGTTGAGGACAACACCAGGGAGGGGCAGAAGCCGTTAGTAGGCCCTAACCACCATTTTTTTTTTTTAAACCACATAATGAGAGCCGGAAGGTTGAAGCTCAGCTTTATTTAGTTGAGGGCAACACCAGGGAGGGGCAGAAGCCGTTAGTAGGCCCTAACCACCATTTTTTTTTTTTAAACCACATAATGAGAGCCGGAAGGTTGAAGCTCAGCTTTATTTAGTTGAGGGCAACACCAGGGAGGGGCAGAAGCCGTTAGTAGGCCCTAACCACCATTTTTTTTTTTTAAACCACATAATGAGAGCCGGAAGGTTGAAGCTCAGCTTTATTTAGTTGAGGGCAACACCAGGGAGGGGCAGAAGCCGTTAGTAGGCCCTAACCAAAGTTGAAGGCCAAATGCAGTTTAATTTCTGATACTATAGGCCGAAAGCCAGAAGGTGGAAGTTCCGATTTAGACAGTGGAGGACAATTTGAATTAGGGACTGCAGACAGACTTAGTAGGCTGTCCCCTGTGGACCATGCATCCACCACATTAACCCATTGCGCCGTAATGGACACGTAATCTTCCGTGGCCATGCCTACAGGTCCATGCGTCTGTTGTCAGGTGCACCTTTGTACTCACAGATTGCCAGAGTGCATGGACAATGCGGTCTTCTACATGCTGGTGGAGGGTTGGGATGGCTTTTCTCGCAAAAGAAGTGTCGACTGGTTAGCTTGTAGCGTGGTACAGCGTAGTCCATCATGGCCTTATTAATAGTAAATAAAATATATAACTAGGCTCTATGAACTTTTAAATAGGTTCCAGGGGTACACGGGCAGCATTGGTGTGGTCAGTGGAGGAGTATTGCAAGTAGGGGCTGCAGACAGGCTATCAAAGGCCTAAAATAACAAACAGTAGGCAGTCATGGCAGTTTTACATCGGTTACATGGATACACAGGCAGGCACTCCAGGCAGCATTGTGGTCAGTGGAGGAGTATTGCAAGTAGGGGCCGCAGACAGGCTATCAAAGGCCTAAAATAACAAACAATAGGCTCATGGCAGTTTTACAGCGGTTACATGGATACACGGGCAGGCAGCTTGGTGGTCAGTGGAGGAGTATTTAAAGTAGGGACCGCAGACAGGCTTCAAAGGCCTAACATAAGAAAATGGGCTGGCTGTAGGCACTTTATAATTGGTTCCAGGGGTACACGGGCAGCAGTGGTCTGGTCAGTGGAGGAGTATTTAAAGTAGGGACCGCAGACAGGCTATCAAAGGCCTAACATAACAAACAATAGGCTCATGGCAGTTTCACAGCGGTTACATGGATACACGGGCAGGCAGCTTGGTGGTCAGTGGAGGAGTATTGCAAGTAGGGGCTGCAGACAGGCTATCAAAGGCCTAAAATAACAAACAGTAGGCAGTCATGGCAGTTTTACATCGGTTACATGGATACACAGGCAGGCACTCCAGGCAGCATTGTGGTCAGTGGAGGAGTATTGCAAGTAGGGACCGCAGACAGGCTTCAAAGGCCTAACATAAAAAAATGGGCTGGCTGTAGGCACTTTATAATTGGTTCCAGGGGTACACGGGCAGCAGTGGTCTGGTCAGTGGAGGAGTATTTAAAGTAGGGACCGCAGACAGGCTATCAAAGGCCTAAAATAACAAACAATAGGCTCATGGCAGTTTCACAGCGGTTACATGGATACACGGGCAGGCAGCTTGGTGGTCAGTGGAGGAGTATTGCAAGTAGGGGCCGCAGACAGGCTATCAAAGGCCTAAAATAACAAACAATAGGCTCATGGCAGTTTTACAGCGGTTACATGGATACACAGGCAGCTTGGTGGTGAGTGGAGGAGTAGTGCAAGGAGTGTCTGTCCCAGTACTCCCAAAATATAAATAGATGTTAATGTCTCGCAAAACAACCAAAACAAAAAAAAAAGGTGGCATACTTAGGTACAGGGGTGGGCTCATCTACTGAGTTTCTGACATAGTAATTTGGCAGTAACTATTTAATGGTGCCAATATAGGACACAGACACAGACTACTTTAAGTTGCATCATAGATGTCTACAAATTTGTATTGTCAGTGCCAGACATTGAATGATGTCAGCGAATAGACTAAAGATTGGTGGAGCTGTGCGACATAATTTTGCACGTGGTAGAGCACATTTTGAGCTGGGGTAGGGGGGAACTCTCTTGAGGCCGGCGGGACCGCCCCAGGGCCCCTCATGTTACAACGGTGTGTCTGACGTTGGGTGCGCACCACCACCGCCAGAGACACTACATTGTACTATGAGGGACCCAGTAGCAATGCCGTCAACCAAAAGCGAGCACACCCACCTCTTCAGACAAACAGCAGTCTCACGGGTGCTTGCGCCAAGTCGCGATACCACGGCCCCGTGTGGGGAGTTTTGCCATTTAGGGAGGTGTAAACATGTCGTATGCTGTACAATCAGCTGCAGCAAATTAGACATTAGAAAAGTAATTCACAGGCAAGAGCTTTTCATAGGAAAGCTAGGTGTCGGCCGGGCAAGGTGGGGCAAAAGATTTCGAAATCCAGTTGTGGTTCATTTTAATGAATGTTAGATCGTCAACATTTTGGGTAGCCAGACGAGTCCTTTTTTCGGTTAATATTGAACCTGCAGCACTGAATACTCTTTCTGATAGGACACTTGCTGCCGGGCAAGCAAGCTCCTGCAATGCATATTCTGCCAATTCTGGCCAGGTGTCTAATTTGGAGGCCCAGTAATCAAATGGGAATGACGGTTGAGGGAGAACATCGATAAGGGATGAAAAATAGTTAGTAACCATACTGGACAAATGTTGTCTCCTGTCACTTTCAATTGATGCAGCAGTACCTGTCCTGTCTGCGGTCATAGCAAAATCACTCCACAACCTGGTCAGAAAACCCCTCTGTCCAATGCCACTTCTGATGTGTGCACCCCTAACACTCCTAGTCTGCTGCCCCCTGGAGCTCGTGTGAGAACGATCACGTGCGCTGTGTGCTGGGAATGCCTGAAGCAAACGGTCAACAAGAGTTGATTGTTTGGTTGCTAATATTAGTTCCAAGTTCTCATGTGGCATAATATTTTGCAATTTGCCTTTATAGCGTGGATCAAGGAGGCAGGCCAACCAGTAATCGTCATCGTTCATCATTTTCGTAATGCGTGTGTCCCTTTTTAGGATACGTAAGGCATAATCCGCCATGTGGGCCAAAGTTCCAGTTGTCAAATCTCCGGTTGTGATTGGTTGAGGGGCAGTTGCAGGCAAATCTACGTCACTTGTGTCCCTCAAAAAACCAGAACCCGGCCGTGACACGCAACCAAATTCCTGTGCCCCCGGGAAAGGTTCGGCATTAAAAATATACTCATCCCCATCATCCTCCTCGTCCTCCACCTCCTCTTCGCCCGCTACCTCGTCCTGTACACTGCCCTGACCAGACAATGGCTGACTGTCATCAAGGCTTTCCTCTTCCTCTGGTGCAGACGCCTGCTCCTTTATGTGCGTCAAACTTTGCATCAGCAGACGCATTAGGGGGATGCTCATGCTTATTACGGCGTTGTCTGCACTAACCAGCCGTGTGCATTCCTCAAAGCACTGAAGGACTTGACACATGTCTTGTATCTTAGACCACTGCACACCTGACAACTCCATGTCTGCCATCCTACTGCCTGCCCGTGTATCCTCCCACAAATAAATAACAGCACGCCTCTGTTCGCACAGTCTCTGAAGCATGTGCAGTGTTGAGTTCCACCTTGTTGCAACGTCTATGATTAGGCGATGCTGGGGAAGGTTCAAAGACCGCTGATAGGTCTGCATACGGCTGGCGTGTACAGGCGAACGTCGGATATGTGAGCAAAGTGCACGCACTTTGAGGAGCAGGTCGGAGAACCCAGGATAAGTTTTCAATAAGCACTGCACCACCAGGTTTAAGGTGTGAGCCAGGCAAGGAATGTGTTTCAGTTGGGAAAGGGAGATGGCAGCCATGAAATTCCTTCCGTTATCACTCACTACCTTGCCTGCCTCAAGATCTACTGTGCCCAGCCACGACTGCGTTTCTTGTTGCAAGAACTCGGACAGAACTTCCGCGGTGTGTCTATTGTCGCCCAAGCACTTCATAGCCAATACAGCCTGCTGACGCTTGGCAGTAGCTGGCCCATAATGGGACAACTGGTGTGCAACAGTGTCATCTGCCGATGGAGTGGTTGGCAGACTGCGTTCTGTGGAAGAGCTGTAGCTTCTGCAGGAGGACGAGGAGGAGGAGGAGGAGGGGGTGCGAACGCCTACAGCCAACTGTTTCCTAGACCGTGGGCTAGGCACAACTGTCCCTAAATTGATGTCGCCTGTGGACCCTGCATCCACCACATTCACCCAGTGTGCCGTGATGGACACATAACGTCCCTGGCCATGCCTACTGGTCCATGCATCTGTAGTCAGGTGCACCTTTGTACTCACAGATTGCCTGAGTGCATGGACGATGCGCTGTTTAACATGCTGGTGCAGGGCTGGGATGGCTTTTCTGGAAAAAAAGTGTCGACTGGGTAGCTCGTATCGTGGTTCAGCGTACTCCATCAGGGCTTTGAAAGCTTCGCTTTCAACTAACCGGTAGGGCATCATCTCTAACGAGATTAGTCTAGCTATGTGGGCGTTAAAACCCTGTGTACGCGGATGCGAGGATAAGTACTTCCTTTTTCTAACCAGAGTCTCATGTAGGGTGAGCTGGACTGGAGAGCTGGAGATCGTGGAACTTTCGGGTGTGCCGGTGTACATGGCAGACTGAGAGACGGTTGGAGACGGTATTGTTTCCGCCGGTGCCCTAGATGCAATATTTCCTCCTACAAAACTGGTGATTCCCTGACCCTGACTGCTTTTGGCTGGCAAAGAAACCTGCACAGATACTGCCTGTGGTGCGGAAAATGGTGGCCTTACAGTGACGGAAGGGATGTTGCGTTGCTGACTAGCTTCATTGGCCGAGGGTGCTACAACCTTGAGGGACGTTTGGTAGTTAGTCCAGGCTTGAAAATGCATGGTGGTTAAGTGTCTATGCATGCAACTAGTATTTAGACTTTTCAGATTCTGACCTCTGCTTAAGCTAGTTGAACATTTTTGACAGATGACTTTGCGCTGATCAGTTGGATGTTGTTTAAAAAAATGCCAGACTGCACTCTTCCTAGACTCGGATCCCTTTTCAGGGATTGCAGACTGAGCTTTAACCGGATGGCAACGCTGTGCTCCAACAGGTTTTGGCTTTGACACGCGTTTTGGGCCAGATACGGGCCCGGCAGATGTAACCTGTTGCGATGTTGATGCCTGCTGCGGCCCCTCCTCCACCTCCGCTTCTGAACTACTGCCGCCTGCACCCTGTTCCCCCAATGGCTGCCAATCGGGGTCAATAACTGGGTCATCTATTACCTCCTCTTCGAGCTCGTGTGCAACTTCGTCTGTGTCACTGTGTCGGTCGGTGGTATAGCGTTCGTGGCGGGGCAACATAGTCTCATCAGGGTCTGATTGTGGATCTGTACCCTGAGAGGGCAATGTGGTGGTCTGAGTCAAAGGAGCAGCATAGTACTCTGGCTGTGGCTGTGCATCAGTGCACTCCATGTCAGAATATACTTGTAATGGGCATGGCCTGTTAAATGTTTCACTTTCTAAGCCAGGGACGGTATGTGTAAAGAGCTCCATGGAGTGACCCGTTGTGTCGCCTGCTGCATCCTTCTCTCTTGTTGTAGTTTTTGCTGAGGAGGACAAGGAAGCGACTTGTCCCTGACCGTGAACATCCACAAGCGACGCGCTGCTTTTACATTTACCAGTTTCGGAAGAGGAGGCAAAAGAGCTAGAGGCTGAGTCTGCAATGTAAGCCAAAACTTGCTGTTGCTGCTCCGCCTTTAAAAGCGGTTTTCCTACTCCCAGAAAAGAGAGCGTTCGAGGCCTTGTGTAGCCTGACGACGAAACTGGCTCCACAGCTCCAGACTTAGGTGGAATATTTTTATCCCCACGACCACCTGATGCTCCTCTACCACTACCATCATTACCAGCTGACAATGAACGCCCACGACGACCTCTTGCACCAGACTTCCTCATTGTTTTAAAATCTTAACCAAAGTAACTTTATTTGTTGCTGTCAAACAACTTACACGGTGAGCTATAACTTCAGTATGATTTCAATATCCCTTAACAGGTTGGTGAGACCACAAGGAAAATCAGGCACAATGTTACACACTCTGTTTTCTGTGGCACAAAATCACAGAGATGACACACACGCAGGACTGTCACTCAAGCACTAATGTCAATATTAATCTCCCACCTAATTTATTTTTTTTTTTTTCTCAGGGAGACTTTAGAAACCAAATAATATTAAAAAAAAAAAAAAAAAAGGCTTTCTATGGCCCACAATTAGAGAGAGAGAGGTGGCACACCCAGGAGTCAAGACTGGCACACAAGCTGAGAGGGCAATATTACTCTCCCACTGTTTTTTTATGTATTTTTTGTTTTTTCAGGGAGACTTTAGAAACCCAATAATATTTTAAAAAAAAAATAAATAGGCTTTCTATGGCCCACTGAATGAGAGGGAGAGAGGTGGCACACCCAGGAGTCAAGACTGGCACACAAGCTGAAAGGGCAATATTACTCTCCCACTGTTTTTTTAGGTTTTTTTTTTTTTTTCAGGGAGACTTTAGAAACCCAATAATATTTTAAAAAAAAAATAAATAGGCTTTCTATGGCCCACTGAATGAAAGGGAGAGAGGTGGCACACCCAGGAGTCAAGACTGGCACACAAGCTGAAAGGGCAATATTACTCTCCCACTGTTTTTTTATGTATTTTTTGTTTTTTCAGGGAGACTTTAGAAACCCAATAATATTTAAAAAAAAAAATAAATAGGCTTTCTATGGCCCACTGAATGAGAGGGAGAGAGGTGGCACACCCAGGAGTCAAGACTGGCACACAAGCTGAAAGGGCAATATTACTCTCCCACTGTTTTTTTAGGTTTTTTTTTTTTTTTCAGGGAGACTTTAGAAACCCAATAATATTTTAAAAAAAAAATAAATAGGCTTTCTATGGCCCACTGAATGAAAGGGAGAGAGGTGGCACACCCAGGAGTCAAGACTGGCACACAAGCTGAAAGGGCAATATTACTCTCCCACTGTTTTTTTATGTATTTTTTGTTTTTTCAGGGAGACTTTAGAAACCCAATAATATTTTTAAAAAAAAATAAATAGGCTTTCTATGGCCCGCTGAATGAGAGGGAGAGAGGTGGCACACCCAGGAGTCAAGACTGGCACACAAGCTGAAAGGGCAATATTATTCTCCCACTGTTTTTTTATGTATTTTTTGTTTTTTCAGGGAGACTTTAGAAACCCAATAATATTTAAAAAAAAAAATAAATAGGCTTTCTATGGCCCACTGAATGAGAGGGAGAGAGGTGGCACACCCAGGAGTCAAGACTGGCACACAAGCTGAAAGGGCAATATTACTCTCCCACTGTTTTTTTAGGTTTTTTTTTTTTTTTCAGGGAGACTTTAGAAACCAAATAATATAAAAAAAAAAAAAAAAAAAAAAAAATAGGCTTGCTATAGCCCACTGAATGAGAGATAGCACACACAGCAGTGGCACACAAGCCCTGACTGAGGCCAATATTTTTCTCCCACTGATTGATGTAGTGTTTTTGTGTTGAGGTAGAATTTAGAACACAAATCACGGAAAAAATAAATAGGCTTTCTATGGCCCACTGAATGAAAGGGAGAGAGGTGGCACACCCAGGAGTCAAGACTGGCACACAAGCTGAAAGGGCAATATTACTCTCCCACTGTTTTTTTATGTATTTTTTGTTTTTTCAGGGAGACTTTAGAAACCCAATAATATTTAAAAAAAAAAATAAATAGGCTTTCTATGGCCCACTGAATGAGAGGGAGAGAGGTGGCACACCCAGGAGTCAAGACTGGCACACAAGCTGAAAGGGCAATATTACTCTCCCACTGTTTTTTTAGGTTTTTTTTTTTTTTTTCAGGGAGACTTTAGAAACCCAATAATATTTTAAAAAAAAAATAAATAGGCTTTCTATGGCCCACTGAATGAGAGGGAGAGAGGTGGCACACCCAGGAGTCAAGACTGGCACACAAGCTGAAAGGGCAATATTACTCTCCCACTGTTTTTTTAGGTTTTTTTTTTTTTTTCAGGGAGACTTTAGAAACCCAATAATATTTAAAAAAAAAAATAAATAGGCTTTCTATGGCCCACTGAATGAAAGGGAGAGAGGTGGCACACCCAGGAGTCAAGACTGGCACACAAGCTGAAAGGGCAATATTACTCTCCCACTGTTTTTTTATGTATTTTTTGTTTTTTCAGGGAGACTTTAGAAACCCAATAATATTTTTAAAAAAAAATAAATAGGCTTTCTATGGCCCGCTGAATGAGAGGGAGAGAGGTGGCACACCCAGGAGTCAAGACTGGCACACAAGCTGAAAGGGCAATATTATTCTCCCACTGTTTTTTTAGGTTTTTTTTTTTTTTTCAGGGAGAATTAGAAACCAAATAATATTAAAAAAAAAAAATAAATAGGCTTTCTATGGCCCACTGAATGAGAGGGAGAGAGGTGGCACACCCAGGAGTCAAGACTGGCACACAAGCTGAAAGGGCAATATTACTCTCCCACTGTTTTTTTAGGTTTTTTTTTTTTTTCAGGGAGACTTTAGAAACCAAATAATATTAAAAAAAAAAAAAAAAAATAGGCTTGCTATAGCCCACTGAATGAGAGATAGCACACACAGCAGTGGCACACAAGCCCTGACTGAGGCCAATATTTTTCTCCCACTGATTGATGTAGTGTTTTTGTGTTGAGGTAGATTTTAGAACACAAATCACGGAAAAAATAAATAGGCTTTCTATGGCCCACTCAGTGAGAGATGGCACACACAGGGATGGCACTGTAGCAGAAATGCCAATCTTAATCTCCCACAAAAAAAAAAAAAAAAAAAAAAAAAAACTGTCCTACAATTACTATCTCCCTGCAGTAATGTAAGCCAGGTATGGCAGGCAGCAATAGGAGTGGACTGATGCACAAATTAAATAAAAAGTGTGGACAAACAAAAAAGATAGCTGTGCAGAAAGGAAGGAACAAGAGGATATGTGCTTTGAAAAAAGCAGTTGGTTTCCACAGTGGCGTACACACAGCAATACAGCTATCACGGAGCCTTCTAGGGCAGCCCAATGAGCTACAGCGCTGAGGGGAAAAAAAAAAAAAAATAGCTTCCACAGTCCCTGCACACCGAAGGTGGTGTTGGACAGTGGAAATCGCTGCAGCACAAGCGGTTTGGTGGTTAGTGGACCCTGCCTAACGCTCTCCCTGCTTCTGACGAAGCGGCAGCAACCTCTCCCTAAGCTCAGATCAGCAGCAGTAAGATGGCGGTCGGCGGGAACGCCCCTTTATAGCCCCTGTGACGCCGCAGACAGCAAGCCAATCACTGCAATGCCCTTCTCTAAGATGGTGGGGACCAGGATCTATGTCATCACGCTGCCCACACTCTGCGTTCACCTTCATTGGCTGAGAAATGGCGCTTTTCGCGTCATTGAAACGCGACTTTGGCGCGAAAGTCGCGTACCGCATGGCCGACAAGCACAGGGGTCGGATCGGGTTTCATGAGACGCCGACTTAGCCAAAAGTCGGCGACTTTTGAAAATGATCGACCCGTTTCGCTCAACCCTAGTTAATACTGCTCTCCTTGTTTGCAGTGAGTAGAGAATAAAAAGGCTGCTATTAACAAGCTATTACAGGGGTATATCGCAGATTAGTTAATAAACACTCACTCTGAGTGATTATAAAGGTACAGCACTTCAATGTGTCATTTGAGTATTGGGATTAGTATTCACAGACTGAGACAAGAACTCACAATTATAATCTGCTTCAGTACTGCTGTAATACACCACATTCAGGCTAGGCCTTTTTTATACCCAAGTAGAATGAGCACTGCACTCTGACCTACTATTGCTACACTGTACAAGCATAAAATGGTGCTTCTTGGCCAAGCTCCATATTTACACTGGCTGTGATAGCCCCCTTGAATGGTTGCGCTAGTGCTTATGGTGTGATAGGTGTAAGGCATTATGGGGAAATCCTTGTGACTATGAAGGGTTCAAGCAGGAACGCGGGATGCAGTGACGGACGGGAGGTAGAGCAAGGGTTAACAGGTTTATTTACAGGGGAAATACTCCACGCAGGGAGGTAAAGAGTTAAACAGTATAAGTAGCCGTTACTGTCACAATAGCATTGGCTTCTCAGCAGGACGAAGTTACTTAACCTGAACTGTCACTTAAAGAAGAGTACGCACATCACAGCAACAAAAAATTGAAAGACTGTAGAGCTGTGTGCTGCTCGAGACACAAACTGAGAGTAACATTTTAAGAGAAATGAAAGGATACCAATACAGTTAAAGAAATTGTCTATTACTTAATTACTTAAGTGCCCGCATAAGATAGAAAAAAATCATATACAGGGTGGGCCATTTATATGGATACACCTAAATAAAATGGGAATGGTCGGTGATATCAACTTCCTGTTTATGGCACATTAGTATATGGGAGGGGGAAAACTTTTCAAGATGTGTGGTGATCGTGGTGGCCATTTTGAAGTCAGCCATTTTGGATCCAACCTTATGTTTTCCAATGGGAAGAGGGTCATGTGACACCTCAAACTTATTGACAATTTCACAAGAAAATCAATGGTGTGCTTGGTTTTAACATAACTTTATTCTTTCATCAGTTATTATAAGTTTATGACCACTTATAAAATGTAATTAAAATGGAAATACAGAGGCGCTAGTGTATTAATAGGGATACCTTCTGCTGATCTTACCATTTACCTATCTGAACAAAGGTAATCTGCATTCAGAACTAATCTCTTAACCCCTTATTTGCATTTTGTCCCTCAGGGCCTATGGGCATTATATATAGGTCTAACTAGATCATAGGTTGCCTAGAACAAAAAACTATCTTTGTCCACAGGATAATCCACAGCGCAAATACATTATTTTTATTTACACTTATAAAATGTGTTCAACGTGCTGCCCATTGTGTTGGATTATCAGTGTAACCCTCTTCTCCCACTCTTGACAAACCACAGAAGAAATGCTAGCACAGGCTTCCAGTATCCGTTGTTTTAGATGCCGCACATCTCGTATCTTTACAGGATAGACAATTGCCTTCATATGACCCCAAAGCATCTGAAACAACGGATTTTGGAAGCCTGTGCTAGCATTTCTTCTGTGGTGTTGCTATCAGTGTGTCAAGAGTGGGAGAGGAGGGTTGCATTGACAATCCAACACAATAGGCAGCACTTTGAACACATTTTATAAGTGGTCATAAACTTGTCATAAACTTGTAAATAACTCATGAGAGAGGAGAAGAAAGTTACTTTAAAACCAAGCACACCATTGTTTTTCCTGTGAAATTCTCAATAAGTTTGATGTGTCACATGACCCTCTTCCCATTAAAAAAAAATAAAGTGGGATCCAAAATGGCCAACTTCAAAATGGCTGCCACGGTCACCACCCATCTTGAAAAGTTTTTCCCCTCCCATATACTAATGTGTCACAAACAGTAAGTTGAAATCACCAACCATTCCCATTTTATTTAGGTGTATCCATATAAATGGCCCACCCTGTACTTATCTGTCACATGCTGTAAGTCCCAATGATACGTGACAGCTGCAGCCGCTGATCAGTTGCAGCCTTTCAATATTCCATCAGAGTGGATTTGTATATGTTGTTGTTTTTTTTTTCATTTTATGTGGGATACTTAAGCAATTAAAAAGGGATTATCTGGTATTGCATTAACCCTTTAAGAAAACACTTAAAACCAATGGCATGAATTATTTCATTGGATAATAAATTCTCATATAGCATACAAACTACTCAGCTATAAGATGAAACCAACTGACTAATATTATGTATCTTCTGTTTTTGTCACAAGAATACCTCTCACTCATCGGAGCATGGGTTTCTTAAGTCCACTAGTCCACTGAAGATGCAATTTATTATCTTTCACCAAGACATTATCAGCAGATCTATTAAGTCTTGTAAATTGTCAAGTGAAGCCTCCATGGAGCTGACAGTTTGCTTTTTAACCATGTCTCACAGATTGTCAGATTGTGATATTTGAAATGTGGAAATAACATCAAGACCTTGTACTCTTTGTCATGTTACTCAAACCAGTCTTTAACTAATGTTGTAGAGGACAGGACACATTATCCTGGTGAAAGAGGGCACAGACATTAGGGAACTCTAAAACCATGAAGTGAGGTGGTTTGCAACAATGTTCTGATAGATGGTAGATATCATAGTAACATCTATATGAAAGATAAAACCAAAGATCTTGATTATCAAACTATCTCAGCTGCCTCTTTGCTTTCTTCCCATAGTACATCCTGGTGTCACTTCTTCTCCAGAAAAGCAAGCCATATACCTGTGCCATTTACATGATGTAAAATTGTTGAATTGTCAGCTTAGGTTGCCTTCTTCCATTGCTCCATAGTCTGCTTGTGCTCAAATTCTCATTATAAGTGCTTTTAACAGAGGCAGGGTATGGTTATCAGCACTATTCCATTTGAAGGTTCCATATGTCTTGATCAATTTATGAAGCAAACCATATGAGCGAGCCTTCACTCCCCACCTGTATCAAGGAGGCTTGAGTATCTATGAATCTGTCATCAGTTTGTTGATGCCTTTTACAGTACCACTTTAAGTAGGTGCTAACCACTGCATACTAGCTACGCCGCAAAAGACCTGCTGCAACCAAAAATCTCTGACCCAATCATCTAGCTACTAAAATTTGGTCGTTTCACAGTTACTCAGATCCTTAAGATTGCCAATTTTTCTGCTTTGACCATATCAGTTTCACTGTAATATGTAGCTCTGGGACTCCTCATCCTCCTCATCAAATACTATGATCCAGGATAGGGGAAACAGTTGATATTTACTCATAAAAGCAATGCTTCTAAAGGATAAAAATATAAGACGTGATGGAGGATGTCAACATTTTTTCTTCGCCTAAGGTATTTAGATGTTGACTTGAGCCCCCATTCTTCTCTTTGCATTCCTAATTATACACAGAAAAAATATGGGAATGTGCACAAGGTCTGATAGAATCCATGGTGGGCTTCATGTATGAAAAGTAGCAGAGATAAGACCTGGAATTGTTGCCAAAAGCAGCCAATGTAATCATTGCATTCACTTTTAAATCTGCTTGAAGGTGAAATCTTGTTGGTTGTGATGCCAAATATTTCCTGTTCTTGTCAGCATTACTTGTCATTTATGAAATCAGGATGTCTCTAGGAAAGATTAAGAGCTCAGAAATGTTTTATCTACTTTTTCCCATTATAGAAATAATAGCTTGTTTGTAACACTGCATATTAATTTATTTATCAATCTTATCACCACCAGACCTCAATCAAGTCTTGTTATATGCTTTTCTGACCTATTTTAATGCCATGTTAAAAGGGAATCTGACAGTAGCATCAACCCTCCGAAGTCATCTATATGAGCATATAGGTTAAAGGAAGTAAAAAATGGTACCTTGATATCTGCAATGTGATATCATGTTCCAGAGAAATCCACGGTTTTCCTAATATATAAATGAGCTGCTAAGATCTATGGACTGGACATAGATCTCCAGGGGAATCTGCCTCTAGAGTTTATTTAAAAACTTAAAAACTTAAAGAGGGAATACCTTACACCTGCAACTAGGATGTCTTGACTGCCATTTGTCTTTTCATCTTCTGACATCGGCTTATCCATCGGCCTCCTGATGAACTTACATTATGGAAGGGAAACGCGTTGAGGCACTTGTTTATCATCAAGATAAGATTCCACTCAATATTGTTTATTATTTTGGGCATAGTGCAATAAGGGGATTAGTGCAATCTTAATAATTTTTGCAGCACCACTAGTGAGCATGCTAAAAAGGGACCTCAAAAAGGACACCTAGATACGTTTGGCTCTATGATATAAATATGAGTCTAAGATGTGGCTTTGAGTGTATGTACTAGGAGTAGACCATTGCTGTTTTGGGGATGGTTTAACCCCATAACTGTTAATACAGGGAGTCTAAGGGTCTGGTACTGGTTCCTTATCTGATTGATCTACTGTTTAGGTATGCTGCACTTGTTGTTGTTTTGATATACAATGGACACCAATAGAGATATAACCCCTGAGCGCACCATAATCTAATTGTGGGATCTGGATTTTCTTTCTGTCCCTATTACTCACTAAGAATATCCCTTGCACATTTGGTTTCCCCTTCTCTCTCCTAATATCTCGTTCACACTGTTTGAGAGTAGAGAGGGCAAGTATCAAGGGAAAGTGAGGGTGAGTCAACGAGAATGGGGGTGCCATATTGTGTATTGACCTAGGGTGCCAACCTCTGCCGCTAGGTAGGGACAGTTTTATCAGGGCAAGTGGAGGGAGGACCAGATTAGGCTTTATCACGTCGCCCTCCACCCTTGAATTGTGTTCAAGAATCCGGTTTAATTTTACCGTACTTTATTTTGTTTTTTGAGTCTTGATTTGAGTGTTGCTGTTTTTGTGGGGCTCTTGATGAGGAGCAGGTTGTTATCTATTCAGGACATCACCTCATCGGGTTCACCTTCTTTACCCCTTTGTTTCTTTCCAATCACCACGGCACTATTTTCCTGTTTTTTAGGTTATTCATTAATTATTGGCTGCACTCTACTCCTATATAGGGAATATCAGGGTGCATCTAGGGTTAGCTGTCGGTGAGCGGGGGCGCCATTTCGCCTACAAGCTAGAGTGCCAACGTCCACTGATTGGAAGGGTTTAAAAGGGTCCGCTAGGGCCATGTAGGAGTACATTTTATATTTAAGAGCATCAAATCAAATCAATGTGTTTGCAGGTCTAGGGCCTTTGTGCATTTTTGTCTATTCTATATTATGTAATAAAGATTATAGTTTTAGGTATTAGTATATGTTAGTCTGGTTAAATTTAATACCGTTGTATCTAGTTTATAATTTTTAAAGAGGGAATACCAGTGTGAGACATGTAAAGACTGACAGTATGCTCTCCTGATCTACATGTCTCACACTGGTAACGCTCCCTTCATGTAAAATAAGCTATGGAGGCAGGTTTTCAGGGAGATCTATGTCCGGACAATTGATCTTAACAATTCACTTACAAATCGAGAAAAATGCAGATTTCTCTGGAATGAAACATCGGATTGCAGATATCAAGATATCATTTTTTCCAACTTTACATGACTAACTTGTCCATATAGACTACTTGGGAAGGTTGATCCTACTAACAGATTTAGAGGATACTGGCTGAGAGGTGTAGAAAAACACTGCTAAATATGTTAAAGACATGCTTAAAGGGATTGTCCACTGCTTGGGCAACCCCTTTTAAAACTAAATGTTTGGCCCTGATAAAATAATAAAGTCTATACTCACCTCCTGTGCCGACGCCGTTCCTGTGATGTTGGCATTCTCTTTCCCTTGTAACGCGTATATAGTGCGTGAATATAGGCTTTATTATTTTATCGGGGTCGAACATTTAGTTCAGAATGGGTTGTCCTACTAGTGGACAACCCCTTTAAGTGTATATGTACAACAGCCAGGAGATTTGAGGTGTCAAACTTTAGATACATAGCTACATAGGTTGAAAAAATCCTAGGTCTATCAAGTTCAACCTTCTTCTACCATTTGTACATATTGTCACTAAATTAATTAAAACGCATAGTGTTATGTGTATTGAGGAAATCATCCATATGTTCCAAATGTATTATACCACCTGCATACTTTGATGATTGTAACACATTTTTGCCATTTTCATTGACTCTAAAATGCATGGATGTCATACATTTATTGATCAGTATAATTCAGTGAGCTGTGCAATGTGCAAAGCACTACTAACCTTTTTCTATAGTAACATTGTATAAGCTTACGTTAATTATATCATCACCCATGAAACATAGCCACGAGTAAAAGATGCTACTTAGGTTGCAGGAGAGAATAGCTGGATGTCATGGGAACCACAATAGATTCCATCAAAGCTGCTGGGATTATCTCTTATCTTTTAATAATAAATGGGCAGACCAGGCCCCGTGTGGGGGAGTCTTTATTCTGATAAACATTTTTTTCTGTAATTGTCTTTTTATTTTTAAATACGGGGTTAATAATGGTGGTGTCTGATAAATGCTTCCCCATTACTAACCTCTGAGCTTCGTACCAGCTGATATTGCACAGCTGACATCAACCCCCAAAAATATTACCCTGATTGCGACTGCACCAGAGTAATTGGGAAGAAATGATTCTAAGAAACAGAATTGGTGCATTTATTTATGGATTCACCTTTTCTGGGGTAACTGAGGGCTGGACTTATTAGGTTGGGAAGGGAACAGTATCCATAGACCTTCCCAGGCTATTAATATCATCCCGCAGCTGTCTGCTATGCCTTGGTTGGTTATTAAAAATTGGGGGACCCCACATCATTTTCTTTTGGGTTCTATGAAGGTACCATCACACTCAGCGACGCTGCAGCGATATAGACAACGAGCCGATCGCTGGAGTGTCGCTGTTTTGGTCGCTGTAGAGACGTCAAACACAGCAGCTCCAGAACGATGCAGGAGCGATCCAGTGACGTACCGGCGACTCACTTATCGTTCTCGCTGGTTGTTAGCTCCATGTAAAACATTGCTGACATCGTTGCTTTTGATGTCAAACATGACGATACACGCCGACCTGACGACCAAATAAAGTTCTGGACTTCTAGCTCTGACCAGCGATATCACAGCGGGATCCAGATCGCTGCTGCGTGTCAAACACAACGAGATCGCTATCCAGGACGCTGCAACGTCACGGATCGTTGTCGTTCTCGTTGCAAAGTTGCTGAGTGTGATGGTACCTTAAGCAGAGGAAGATGTGCAGGCTAGATATCATGCATACATAAAGGTACCTTCACACTGAACAACTTTCCAACGAGAACGTCAACGATCCGTGACGTTGCAGCGTCCTGGATAGCGATATCGTTGTGCTTGACACGCAGCAGCGATCTGGATCCCGCTGTGATATCGTTGGTCGGAGCTAGAAGGCCAGCACCTTATTTCGTCGTTAGGTCAGTATGTATCGTTGTGTTTGACAGCAAAAGCAATGATGCCTGCAATGTTTTACAATGGTAACCAGGGTAAATATCGGGTTACTAAGCGCAGGGCCGCGCTTAGTAACCCGATATTTACCCTGGTTACTCGGGTGCTGCAGGGGGACTTCGGCATCGTTGAAGACAGTTTCAACGATGCCGAAGTCGTTCCCCTGATCGTTGGTCGCTGGAGAGAGCTGTCTGTGTGACAGCTCCCCAGCGACCTAAACAGCGATGCTGCAGCGATCAGCTCGTTGTCTATATCGCTGCAGCGTCGCTGAGTGTGATGGTACCCTAAGGCCAGACCCAAGATTAGTAATCAAGGAACTCAATAATTCCATTGTTCTTCCAGCCACTACTTTCATTGTGTTGATGGGGATTGTAGACCCAATGGAGCCGTCACTAGAGGGGGTCTCACATGTTGTCCCAAGTGATGGGCTTCCAGAACATTCTTCATTCTTTGAGCTAAATGCAAATGTTTAAGGGGCAGGGAGATAAAGAAGCTACATGTTTAGTCAGGGAGTTGGGATAGTGATTTTTCCCGAATATCCCCCATCCTCTGGAATTCCATGCCTCAACACGTCCAATTATCCACCACCCTCGGATCCTTCAGACGGAACCTGAAAACTCATGTCTTCAGGAAAACCTACAGCCTGCAATAACCATTCTGCCACCTCACCACCACCCGAGTTGCCACCTCACCAACCACCCAAGCTGTCGCCTCACCAACGAACCAAGTTGCCGCGTCACCACCGCCAGAGCTGCTGCGTCACCACCACCAGAGCTTCCTCTCGCCCGACCTTCTGTCTCTTCCCCATTATCCTATAGAATGTAAGTCCGCAAGGAGAGGGTCCTCTCCCCTCTGTACCGGTCTGTCATTGTAAATTTGTTTACTGTAAACGATATCTATAACCCTGTACATAACCCCTTTTCTCATGTACAGCACTATGGAATTAATGGTGCTATATAAATAAATAATAATAGTGACATTGAATGGAGAGGATCTAGGCTGAAGTCCTGGAGCCATGGATGGTTGGCCTACAGACTTTTGAAGATCGGTTGCCAGCTGTTCTGGATCCCCCTGATACAGTTGAGGGATCTGTCATCTGGATTTTGTGAACTTTCTTAATGACTATTGCTCCTGGACATATGGGAGACAGTTGTGGTCTCTGTCATCAGGAGGAGCATGGACTGTGACTACAGACTATACTGGCGGGATATATGAAATCTGTGGACCAACCAAAAGTTGGTAGATAGTGAGGATCACTTGGTACAGGGGTGGTGGGACTACCGGCCCTAAGGAGAGAATCTTTTGGACTGAGGACAATGTATCTTAGCCATCTACCTAGATTTGCCATAAAGCCATGGACGTGAGGAATAAAATGTAGTTGCATCGTTAACCTGCCTATGTGATTATGACAACCCACAACCTCAGATCTTCACAGGTCCCCCTATTTTAAAAATCCAACTAAGGCAAAGCAGACAGCTGGGGCTGATAATAATAGGCTGGGAAAGTCAATGGATATTGGGCACTTCCCAGCCTAATAAGTCCAACCTACAGTACAGCTGCACCAGAAATGGTACATCCATTAGTTGTGCCAATTCTGGCACTTATATTTACTGTCTTATGTCATCACCCATGAGACATAACTGTGAATAAGTGATGCTCATTAGGTTGCAGGAGAGAATCACTGGATGTCATGTGAACTACAATGGATTATGTCGGAGCTGCTGTGATTACTGTTTTTTCCTGTGATTGTCTTTTTACTTTGAAATACGTGGTTAATAATGGGGGTGTCTGATAGATGCCTCTCAATTACTAATCCCTGGTCTTGATGCCAGCTGATATCAACCCCAAAAAAATTACCAGAATTGCGACTGCACCAGAATCGGTGAATTTAATGGATGCACCCTTTGTGGAGTAGCTGAGGACTTGTTTTATTAAGTTGGTAAGGTGCCAATATACATAGACCTTCCCAGCCTAATAATATATTCCCACAGCTGTCTGCTTTAACTTAACTGGTTATTACAAATTTTGGGTACCCCATGTCATTTTCTTTTGGGTCCCCCCATTTTTAATAACCAGCAAAGGCAAAGCAGACAGCTGGGGGTTGATATTAATAGGCTGAGAAGCTCCATGGATATTGGCACCTTCCCAGCGCAAAAAGACCAGGTCACAGGTGTCTGCTTTCCCTTGGCTGGTTATTAAAAATAGAGGGAACTCCATGTAATTTTTTAAATATTTATTTATTTTACACTGTCCCTACACTAATTAGAGCACAATGGCGGTGCCACCCATGATACAGCATTTATACAGGCCGGACCACGTGTTGCACCAACCAATCACAGCCATGCCAATATACGGCATGGTTGTGATGGCTCCGGAAATGCCCACAGCCTAAAAGCTTGTTGATTGGCTGTTTTTCAGCCTTTCAACAAACTTTATTCAGCACCAAACCCGAACAGTAAAATGGACTTCCATGAAGAAGTTTGTGTTCAGAGTTTGGTACTGGACACTAGGTGTATGGTATGAATACTGAACTATACAGTTCGGATTCTCTCATCCTTACTACTGATACCTTGTGTCTTTGGAGAGGACAATGAACTTGACTGGATACTATAGTAGTAATATCACACACAGCATTTTTGAGAGGCAAAGCATCAATGTAGTTCTTGAGACAAAACCAAAAGTGGGATTAAAAAGAATGGAATATATAAAGAAAAAACTTAATATAGCCAACATACTAGATGTGTAAATAATTCAACTGATAGTTATCTCTCAGGAATGCACAGCTCCTTAGCCTACTTTAGATTGGAAAACTATAAAGGAGAGAGATATGCTGGCCCTACATATTAGATAGCTGTCAGACAAACTAGCATTCAACTGACAGCTTTCTGTCCCAATTCCCTCTACATAGGAATGCTAGGTTTCTTAGCTGACCTTAGATCAGAAAATATAAAGGAAGGATTTAAGATGGTCATGCACAATAGATAGAGTCTGACCGAAAAATTATCCAGCTATCTACTCCAACTCCCTCATACACAGCAATGCTTGGCTCCTTAATCTACCTTAAATTGTAGAATATGAAGGAAGGACTTAAGCTGGAAAAACAGATTAGATAACTGTCTACTTAAATGTTCTTTGGCCAACAGCTAATTCTCATGACTTTTCTAAACATAGAAATGCTTAGCTCCTTGGTTGACCTTAGATGGTCAGCCGATACCACTGAAATGAGCAGGTTCACCAACTCTTATCTAATGTGAAAATTAATCTTTATACTTTCTTATTTCTGGATCCACTTTTTGGTTTTGTGTGAGACTAATCTTGGTGAAATTCCATCATGGCTTATCAGTGAAATCTTTGGCTATGTATTCAATCAATATAGCAACTTGAACTAGTCACAAATGTACAATACAGATGGTATAATGTTGACCAGTGAATATATGTCTGTGTGTTACCAAAAGGATCTATTCTAAGTAATTGAACTTTGATACATCAGTCTAAAACTTTAGAAGACACACTGCAGGAGGTCTTTATTATATTTATTGCCTTGGTAACCTATTGTGTAACGCATTTGGTTCAGTTGTCACTGATGGTCTTGTTGGTCATTAAAGTTGTCCTATTGTAGACCTTCGAGTCAGCAAAATTGTTCATATATTTCTATATATATATATATATATATATATACTGTATATATACATATATATACTGTATATATATATATATATATATATATATATATATATACATATATATATATATATATATATATATATATATATCGCTCACTCTCTCTCTTTCTCTTTCTCATTCTGTACAACCACTCATATTAAGTAATAAACTACAAAAATGTAGACCGGTATTTGTTTAAAGGAAAAATTACATTGCTTCCTTTTTTTTACGCATCCTTTTCAAACGGGTTACCACAAGTAGAAATTTGACTCTTTTTGCTTTTCATAAGAACTGATTATCTTTTTTAACATTTTCGTTTCATTTGTTTGCCAAATTCATCCTCAAACACCATAAAACACAAACATTTAGTTGATTTATAATATCTATTCTATGCAACCTTGTAATAGCCATAGTGTTTAAGTCCAAAATGACTGGACACTAATTAGAAATTTTTTAATTTGCACATATTGGATAGACATACATCTTTTCATTTTTAGGCTGATAAAAATATTTGTGCAGCACTTTTTATTGAATAGCTGTTTAATACCTAACCTAAAAAAAATAATTTATAGTCACTACCAATGAATATAAATATAATCCTGTAGAATGTAAGCCCGTAAGGACAGGGTCCTCTTTCCTCTGTACAAGTCTACCTTTGTTAATTTGTCTACTGTAAGTGATATTTGCATTTTGATGCAACCCCTTCTCACGTACAGCACAATGGAATCAATGGTGCTATATAAATAATAATAATCATTTTGTTAAGTGTAAATATATATAACAAATTAAAAAAAAGTAAAAAAAACAATGGGAAGCTGTACAAAAAGGTATAAAAATTACATCAGGTATGGGGCCACACCCAAACGCAGGTCAACACTATATGGTATTGTGATAAACATAGCATAAAGAATACTATATATATAATGCAGTATGACCAAGGTATTTACTTAGTGTGAACAGTGTATAATGATACATCTCAGACATCAAGTAAAAAAGACCAAAAGTAAATACACAAATAGAAGACGGGAATATTAGTGAAAAGATATCACAAATATAGCTGAACCTACCCATTAGAGGATCCCTCACTCCTGTTTTAATACCCATTAATACTATTATGGGCACTATTGTTTGTTTGTAGCTTTTTTGCAGTTCATATTTGTAGAAGGATTTGAAACGAGAAATATAACTACTGCATCAACCTCGGAGTATGGAACCTTTTCATCTCTTGCAGCAGCGCAGTCATTCAGATGCCTATCCTCTATTCTATTATCCAATAATGGGTACTATGTCAAAAATTCAAAAATCGAATGGCTATAGGTTTGTGTTGGTGAGAGATGTTTTTATTTTCTATATTTATCATTTTTTACTTATATTTCTATATATTTTATCATAATAAGTCATAAAAAAAACCTCTGGGAGCATTCTTCCCACTTTATAGTTTTTTTCATTTATTATATATTTTTTTTTGTACGTTTTCAGTTTTCATTAGTAACTATGGCATCCACAGGAGCCCCAGATAAAGTGGAAAACAGTCCCCTGTGGTGACATTAGTCACTGACGCAGCTAATCTGAGTCTGCTGAGACCCAGCAAATATGACATGCCTGGGAGGGTGAGAGATATCAGGTAATGGCCACCTCTGTTTATCGTGCAGTGCTCTTTGAGCTCTATGTATACTTCAAGAGAATAGTCATAACCTAATTCTGTTACATTCGCAGGAGCAACTAACCTGCTCCTGCCAGATTTCAGGAGTTTCAAACCCATGCTTTATAGTTACAATAGTGAAGATGTAAAGCCCAGGACCATTAGCTCTACGTGTATGGTGCATGATTCTATACTGGATAAAGAGAAGAGCCACCTTTCAACCCCATCATATGTGTAGTATGCCTAACAAGACAGTTAATTTGTGGATCTTTAAGACATAAGCAGATCCAAAATAGTGAGACAGTAAGGAGGATCCTTTATTCACCAAACCAGATATGTCAAAGCTCCAGCTCTCTCTATGGAGCCTTTCTCAAGCTGAGAAAGGCTCCATAGACAGAGCTGAAATTAAGCAGCTGGTGAATAAAGGATCCATACTTTTTCACTATTTTAGATGTCCTGCCTCCTTTTTTAGATTTTTATATCTTTATAGGAAACTTTGCCAGTTTCCTTGGGGGATATTTTCACCCATTTCGGCAATGCTGCTGTTTTTATGGAGATTGTATATATATATATATATATATATATATATATATATATATATATATATATATATATATACATATATATATATATATATATATGTATATATATATATATATATACACCCCTGGAAAACAATTACCGTTATTGTGAACAGTTACGCAAGTTGAAAAAGAAATGATCTCTAAAAGGCCTAAAGTTAAAGAGGACACATTTCAGCTGTATTTTAGGCAATATATATATATATATATATATATATATATATATATATATATACTGTATATATTCATTGTATGCATATTAAAAATTACAGAATGGAAAATTGGTCGATGCAAAAATTTGGGTACCCTTGGAGATTTATGTGCTCAGATAACTTTGATCAAAGTTTCAGTCCTTAGTTAACCTGTTAAGTTTATGGCTTGTTCACTATCATCATTAAGAAAGGCAATTTGATGCAAATTTCCCAGCTTTAGAAAAACCCATGTGCAGCCATGTGTTCTTCTAAGCAGCTTACTAGCAATCTAAAAATGAAAATAGTGGAGGCACTCTAAAGCAGAAGTCTATTAGAAGATAGCAACGCATTTTCAAGTTACCCTTTCCTCAGTTCACAAAATAATTAAGGCATGGCAGTTAAAAGGAACAGTGAAGATCAAGATAAGGTTTGGAAGACCAAGCAAAATTTCAGTAGGAGCTGCTCGTAGGATTGCTAGAGGCAAATCAGAACCCATGTTTGACTGCAAAAGACCTTCAGGAAGATTTAGCAGGCTCTGAAGTTCTGGTACATTTTTCTACTGTTCAGAGACACATGAGTCATCAGAAGAAAACCTTTCCTGTGTCCTCATCATTAAATTCAGTGTCAGAAGTATGCAAAAGAATATTTAAACTAGTCTGACGTATGTGTGGAGAAAAAAGGGCACATAATTTCAGGAAAAGAACATCTCGACAACCATTAAGCATGGGGGTGGATTAATCATGCTTTGGGGTTGTGTTTGAGCCAATGGCAAGGGGGATATTTCATGGCTAAAGGGAAGAACGGATTCAATGAAATTTCAACACATTCTTGATGCAAACATAACACCACCTGTAAAAAATCTTCTATAAATGGATAATGAGCCTAAAAAAACATCAAAATCCACAATAGACTACTTCAAAGGGCGTAAGCTGAAGGTTTAACAATGGCCTCACAGTCCCCTGATCTGAGCTTCATTGAAAATCTGTTGGTAGACCTCAAAATAGAAGTGCATGCAAGGCGACCCAGAAATATCACTGAACTGGCAGAATTTTCCAAAGAAGAATGGATGAAAATCCCTTAAACTAGAATTGAAAGATTCTTGGCAGGCTACGAAAAGCTGTGATTCTTTAAAAAGGGGTGCTACTAGTTACTAACCATGCAGGGTGCCCAAACTTTTGTATCAGCACATTTTCCTTTTTGTAATTTTTAAAATGTAAAAGATAAAGATATATTTTTTTTTATTTTTTGCATAAAATACAAAGGAAATGTCTAATCTTTAACCCCTTTATGACATGCACAGTATATATATATATATGACGAAGGTGGGAAGCAGGCGTATGGAGCGGGCCCACACAGTAAGCTCGCCCCATACCCGGCAGGCGATGACCGAGTATTACAGTCAGGGTCAGCCACTAACAATCACGGGTGGAGCGAAGCTGTTAAATGCTGCTGTCAATCTCTGACAGTGGCATTTATCTCGCACCGGCGAATACGCATGTCTTTATTTCAGGCAATCTGTGCACCGATGACGTGATCATGGATTGACTATAGGTAGGCGATGACAGCCAAGGTTCAGCTGATGTGTCCCATGACTATCATTACGGAACTCAATTGAAACCCTGTGTCATTGCTGCATATACACTCACTGGCCACTTTATTAGGTACACCATGCTAGTAACGGGTTGGACCCCTTTTGCCTTCAGAACTGCCTCAATTCTTCGTGGCATAGATTCAACAAGGTGCTGGAAGCATTCCTCAGAGATTTTGGTCCATATTGACATGATGGCATCACACAGTTGCCGCAGATTTGTCGGCTGCACATCCCTGATGCGAATCTCCCGTTCCACCACATCCCAAAGATTTCATGTTGTTTACGCCAAATTCTGACCCTACCATCCATATGTCGCAGCAGAAATCGAGACTCATCAGACCAAGCAACGTTTTTCCAATCTTCTACTGTCCAATTTCGATGAGCTTGTGCAAATTGTAGCCTCAGTTTCCTGTTCTTAGCTGAAAGGAGTGGTACCCGGTGTGGTCTTCTGCTGCTGTAGCCCATCTGCCTCAAAGTTCGATGCACTGTGCGTTCAGAGATGCTCTTAGGCCTACCTTGGTTGTAACGGGTGGCGATTTGAGTCACTGTTGCCTTTCTATCAGCTCGAACCAGTCTGCCCATTCTCCTCTGACCTCTGGCATCAACAAGGCATTTCCGCCCACAGAACTGCCGCTCACTGGATTTTTTTTCTTTTTCGGACCATTCTCTGTAAACCCTAGAGATGGTTGTGCGTGAAAATCCCAGTAGATCAGCAGTTTCTGAAATACTCAGACCAGCCCTTCTGGCACCAACAACCATGCCACGTTCAAAGGCACTCAAATCACCTTTCTTCCCCATATTGATGCTCGGTTTGAACTGCAGGAGATTGTCTTGACCATGTCTACATGCCTAAATGCACTGAGTTGCCGCCATGTGATTGGCTGATTAGAAATTAAGTGTTAACAAGAAGTTGGACAGGTGTACCTAATAAAGTGGCCAGTGAGTGTAGAACAATCAATCGGATGATCGTATCTTCAAGCTAACAAAATCAGTGAATAGTAAAAAAAAGTTTACAAAAATAAGTCAAAGTTCAAATCACCCCCTTATCCAGCAGTGAAAATAAATATATTAAAAAATACACATATTAACTATTGCTGCATTTAGAAAGTCTGATCTATCAAAATATAAAAACAATTCACCTGAACCGTAAACTGAAAAAATTAAAGAATTCCAAAACTAAGTTTGTTTTGGCTGCCACATTTCCACAAAAAATGCTGCAACAAGTGATCAAAAAGTCACATCTGTCCCAAAATGGTCCTAATAAAAAGATAGTCTTGGCCCACAAAAAATAACGTATCCTACAGCTCCATCGGTTGAAAAATTAAAAGGTTACGGGTCTAAGAAAATGGCGACACATCTCCAAAAAGCTTTTTTTTGCAAACCTCAAATTGTTTTTCATCACTAACATAATAAAAAACTGGACATATTTGGTATCAACGTAATCATATTTATGAGGATAATTGTATTGCATGGTCATTTTTACCACAAAATGTACACCGTAAAAAAAATCCCCAAAAACAATGTCAGAATTGTGTTTTTTCTCACAATTTCACGGGACTTGGAGTTTTTTTCCCGTTTTCGAGTACACTATGTCAGGCATGTCAAACTCAGGGTACCCCGAGGGCCACATGAGTAGCAAGAGGTTGTTGCGAGGGCCGCACACAGCAGCTAATGTCACACACGTATAGTAACAGCAGTCATGCCGTCATCCAGACACAGTGGATCCCGGATCTGCTCCTCCAAAGACCCAGGGCCCCCCTAATACAAGGATCCGCTCTCTCTTCCAGATATACAAGACCCCCATAATGTAGTCATATGCTCCACCAGAGATGCAGGGGACCACATAATACCAGGATCTGTTCTTCCAGAGATTGCGGACCCCTATAATACAAGAATCTGCTCTCCATAGATCAGGACCCTCATATACGGGTTTGCTCTTCCAGAGACCCCCATGATGTAAGGATCTTGTCCTCCAGAAAAGCAATAATCCCCATAAGGATCTGATCCTCCAGAGACACAAGGACCCCCATAATACAGGGATCTACTTCTCCGCATACACAGGACCCCTATAATACAAGGCTCTGCTTTTCCATTGTCACAGGGCCCCATGGATCAGATCCTGGTACTATGGAGGTGTCTGTGTCAGACTGGAGGAGCAGATCCTCTTGTATTATGGGGTCCCTATATTTCTGGAGGTGGAGGATCAGATCCTGGTACTACCAACTCCAGAAATATAGGGACCCCCATAATACAAGAGGATCTGCTCCTCCAGTCTGACACAGACACCCCCATAGTACAAGGATCTGCTCCTCCAGTCCTACACACCCTCCCCCTATGCAGACGGCAGGTTTCAGAGTCAGACTTCAGCTCCACCCAGTCCCCGTGGCCGTGGTCTGGAGCACGCCACTTACCACCGGCACCGATGACGTCACCTGGACTCTCCAACCACAAACTGAACACACAGTGAGTGCGAGTGAGACAGTGACGACGAGTCACCGGCGCTGCGGCGCAACGACCGTGAGTGACGACGAATGAACTGAAGCAGCCTGTCACACGCTCAGTGACTTCAGCCGCTGCTGGCGCTTCCCTGATGCCGAAGTGCCAGCGCCGGTCAGCGCCTCTCAGCAGCTGATCACGTAAGCAGGTCATATGCAGGGATATGGGCCAATGAATGAAGAGCCGGAAGTGCTGATCGTGAAGTTTTGAGCATCTGCGGCTCAGCCTATTTGTGTTTAGACAAAGTTTGAGACTTTTGTGCGGGCCGCAGATATGCCTGTAAAGGGCCGCATGCGGCCCGCGGGACGCGTGTTTGACATGCCTGCACTATGTGGTTAACTGAATGGTGTCATTCAAAAGTACAACAAATCCTGCAAAAAGCAAGCCCTGATATCTTTATGTGGACAGAAAAATAAGGGAGGGAAAAACAGAAATGAAAAAATGAAAATGAGATGTGGTGTGAAGGGGTTAACTTTAAGCTTTTTAGAGATCATTTCATCTACAACTTGCTTAACTGTTCAGAATAACAGTTGTTCCCATTTACATGCCACTGTATATATGAGATAGAGATTACACATAGGGTTCCATGTTATTTATGCTTTTTTATCAGATGCCTCTTATAGAAAAGAATAGTTGACTGTGTATTAACCCAACACTCTTTGGGCATTTGCTTTTGGAATCGGGACAATCTGGATAATATTACTGCAATGTAACAATCAAAGAAAATCTACAATTAATGCAATGAGAAATGTAGAATTTTAAGAAACAGAATTCTTGTTTTTGTGATGTCTACATTTTTCTTCACTAGTAGGGTAAGCATAACCAGCTCACCGGACTCATAAGCATCAGTCATTTTCCATGGCAAGACACCAAGACCAGCATTTTTAATCTTTCAAAAACAGTTAAACTTCATGGAGTAGTCAAATACAAATTGTATAAAATTATAAGAAATGTATAATATTTATAAGAAAATTATAAGAAATATCGATATGAACATTACTCTTTGATGTGTTGTGATTTTTCTACATACAGCCAATAGTAATTGTAAAGAAGTCTGATAGCAATTTTTGAAAATTTGAAACACAAATATGAACCAAAAATATAGTTAAAAATTGGAGTTTTGAAATTATAGCCCAGAATGTGTATTGAAGAAAAATTAGCATATCTGTGTATAATATTTACAAAACCTGTTTAAATAGCAATCAATAGAATTGTGTTGTTATTATTATTAGTGATGGCAGCTTTAATAAACGTTATAGTAGCAGTAGAAGAAGGAGTAGTAGTGTAAATTGTTGTAGTAGTGGCGGTTGCCACAATAGGTGAAGTAGTAGAAGTCGTACACATAATGATCTCAATTGTACATTTAAAAGGCAAAGTCATAGTCACCATTATTCTGAGTTCTGTGTATTTTGGGACAAGTTCCATAGACGGTAATAGAAGTTTAGTAGAACGCTGTGATTATATTACATGGTGAAGCGCCACAACCTGGAAGTGTCTGACAGGAAGTACAAACATTCAATATTATGGTTAAATCCAATGACTGGGTCAAGGAGCCGTGATTATCAGATATTTTAGCTTCTGTTATGTTTTTATATGTTTTATATACAATGTCATTTATTCTAAAATCCGTTGCCTGAAACGAACATTTCCTGCCTTACTATATTTTTATCAAATTGAAAGAATATTTTTGTAAATACAAATATTTAAAAATTTCACCACTTAACCCGCAGGTCATAAACCCCATGAGCTTGCACTCGGTATGTTGTTCTATGTGTTAGAAACATTTATATCGAACCTCAATGTAATGTTTTCCTGCTGCTATTGACCCTGCCGTCCATTTCCTCGAATAGCAGGAACCAGACCACAAAAACATGTATAGAATTACCCACTTAGAAGAGACTGGGTTTAGAGTAGGCCAGAGGAAGTTATTTGAACTTTGTGCATGGTGGGAATGACTATCAGAAATCATTTTTAGGGGGAAAAAAATTATGCTTTTTATATGATTTGGATGATATTTAATTAAAATAAAATAAAAACCTGTAAATGAGCAGCAATGAATGTCAAATATACTAATACATATTCTCTCTCCTTCCCCTTGGCACTTCCAGTGCCATGTAATCAATTTAATTTGGCTGCAGAAGTCTTGTGGGGCATCCAAACTGTAATCTTCGCAGGCAATTATTATTATTATTATTATTATTTATTGTTATAGCGCCATTTATTCCATGGCGCTTTACATGTGAGGAGGGGTATACATAATAAAAACAGGTACAATAATCTTGAACAATACAAGTCAATGTAAACAGAAGCTTGGAGGATATGCTGCTTGAGCTACCTGGAACTGGGAGAGTATATTTTAGTTTATTTTACATGTATTGCTGCCTGTGTGAAGAGTTTTTACTATTTTGAACAACCCCTTTAAGGGACATAGGCAGTAAGTAGACTGCCTCAAAATATATTAGTTATGTTATAGCCTTTATTACCTGTATTAAAGTGTCTGTCATTCAATATTTAGTATAGCAAATGTTATGTCAACATAAATTTTTAAGGAAGGATATAATTCCACAGATGGGTCATAATCTCCAATCAAGCTATTTTTTAAATACATGTACTGAACCTACGTGAATGAGTATATGTGGCATGCATGTCTCTGAGTCTTTAAGTTGGAGCTGAAAGCTGGCGATGCACATATGATAGCTGACAGCAAAGCGCTAACTCAGCTGTTAGCTATTTCTCCCAACTCTCCCATACAGATGAATATTTGACCAGCTGAGTTTTCATGAATTTTTAAAGGGTAGCAAAAGCCTCTGCCAAAAGTCTTTGGCAGTGGCTTATTGCCTGAATAACTAGAGTGTCAGGAGTTATCATTTAAATGACTAGACCTTTATATAGGATGTAGGGGGAAGTGGGGGAAATTCCTATACACATTAAGCTTTAAGTTAACAATACATGTTCACTGAAAGTACATGGTCATCTGTAAATTTCTGCTGGAACAACTAGCCGTATGATGTGCATAAGGGGAGCTTAAGAGACGCACAATTAGGGGAGAGTCACAGGGTCGTATAACTCAAAGGATGATCGCAACAAAATGCTCGGACTGTTCGTCGGCTCTCCCAACAGAAGCGTGACAGCATGTCACACTCTGGCCCGAAGAGCTGCTATCGTCATCGGAGTTATATGGCCGCCTGACTCTCCCTTGATAGATGTTACAAAAAAAAAGGATCAAGTGTGCTGGATCTCAACAAAGCCAATTGTTTACTCTACAGATAATCTATTAAGAAAAGTTGTGAGGCTAACTGGGAAAGGGGTTGTTGCCAGCATCTTTTCAACAGAATTTTTAATACTTGAGACAGAAAATGGAAAAAATTTTAGAGAAAAGCAACACTAGCTCAAGATTTCATTTTTTTCGTCTTTAGGACAACCCGAGACGTGAAATATCTATTAGGTCTACAGATGCATAGTGACGTGTAGGTTTTTTTTACGGCATCACAGATGAAAATTATGCCCGCAGCACTGATATCATGAGTATGCAGCCTTCGTGCTGTCTGTGATTAATATTGCAATTTATTTGTGTGTTTATCGATAGGTGAAAATTACTGATGAAATGCTGATGGTAAAAGCTGATGCATTAATGAAGCAATGATGAAACTTGGATCCAAAACACTAAAGACACAGGTGCCATTCCTTTGCTTACATGAATGAACATGAACATCTGAATTAACCCTTAATGGTCACTATTTACTTTAACAAACTTTTTTTAGAGAGAACTTGTCATTAGTTCAAAAGTGGACCATTTTTTCGCCCTATTATATTTTCGCTGCTCCCCTGAGCATTTCATGTTTCTTTAAATCCCCCATACAGTTCCTGAGATATGGGCCTTTCTATTTATTGATACTTTTTACAGTCTTCACTAAGGCGTATGACTCAAAGGATTCCCTGGGGCCATGATTTTAGGTTGCTCTGCATTATTACCGTATGAGCACTATTCCCTGGGTAAAGACCTTAAAGATTAACACTATTTAAGAACGTCCTTTTCTCTTGAACTAGCTGTATAGCAAACTTAAAAAATAATACTCAGTGGAGCAGTAGGAATAAAATAAGAGCAAAATCTGGTCACTTCTGACTGGGTGACAGGTCTTCTTTAAGACCATTATGAAACACCTGTCTTAGTACAGTTGGGGCAAAATTCTCAATGAATTATTAGCCTGGGAGACAACTGTCTGCTATTGAAGTATTTGTTCAGCAGCTATCTCATGTACATGGAGACCTTTACAGTCCTGAAGTAATAAAACAAACCCTAAAACACTAAATAACTATTTAATGCATATTTTAGTGACACCGCTCATGACCCACTTGATAGTTGTCTTATTTATTATTGTCTATTAAACATTTAATTTTTCATGGTTTTCTGTGGCATCTGTAGGAATTAATTATAATTAAATACATAAGAATTTTTTATAGTATTGAGCAAATGATTTCTAGTGAAAAAAAACTTTCATCTGAAGCCCCTTATACATTTTATCTAGCTGTTGGACAAATGATGGTGCGGCTGTTCACTCGCTGATCTCTCATCTCACTCCTCCATACAGAGGAGCAGTTTCTCTGTATGAGACAGAGCTGCTGCCAGAAATCTTTGGTGATGGCTTATCACTCCAAGGCCAAAAGGATCAGTAGTATGAAATTGGACATGCTGGATCCTTAGCTCCCCCAACATCTTCTGTCAGGGAGAGTTGACGGCCGCTATATATATTAGAATGTCGTCCAAACCTGTTCCATTGGTGAGTTCAGACAACATTAGTCTAAGGCGTATGAGGGGGTATAGCATCAAGAGTTTCACCATGATAAATCAGAGGTCATAGATGTGGGAATTTGTCATTTATACTACATATCTCCATATGAACTGAAATCTATGTGAATGTGGTTATGGACAACAAGACAGTAAATATATACAGTGCTATTACCTTGGTGTACACTATTTATATATTAATGTAAGACATGCATAAAATACAGAAGTTCTGTGTGATGTAGTAAGCTAAGGGAAAAGACAAAAGCATAAGTCAGGTCACAGCCCGGGTTCAAAATACCAGAGAAATAGCGGATTTAAGCAAAGAGGCAAAACCAAACGGGTAGTCAGAACACGGTCCAAAGGTCAGACAACAGTAGATCAGAACTCAAAGCACAGGAATCAGGCAAACACACACCAGAGAGCAGAAGCTTTGACTGGCACTGATTTGGGCCAGACAGCTAACCTAAATAGCAGGTCAATTACTAAGAACAGGGAGTACCTGGAAAAGTATCTATGCTTCCCAGCCTCTGATAGGTCAACTGAACCCAGCAATCTCCCCAGCACTGGATAGGATAGCTAAGCTGTTCATCACAGAGTCCCAGACACACTGAGCAGAGGGATAGGGACACTTCGTGCATCCACATTCCTAGGATATATATAATTTGGAGGGTGATGGATATAATTTGTATATAATTTAGGAGATGACAATTTGAGGGGTTATTCTTGAACTGAAAAACTACATTGTCACATTGTATAAGCTATAACTTTTCATAACCCCTTCACAACTTTTGACGTATAGTACGTTTATGTCAAAAGTTGTGTCCCTGACGTTTATATGGACTCGGCGTGATTTAATCAACCATCATGTGTCTTTAACAGTCAGGTTAACAGCCATGCTTGTTAATCTGTTAAATCCCGCTGTGAAACTCTGACAACGGCATTTAACACGCGCCAGCTCCCGTTGGCGCACCTGAAACGTGATCGAGGTGCACCAATATGTTGCCGTGACAGGCAGGGGTCTGCTGATGACTTGTACCTGTCATTACGATATTCCTGTGAAAACCAGCCCATGGCTGGCGTTCATAGGAAATCAAGATTTTCTCTTTACATTGCAGTGTTAGTGCATTATTGTGTATCACACAAGCAATCAGACAATCACAGCTTCAAGAAGTTCTTTAAGGGGACTATTAAATACAGTAAAAACTGAAAAAGTTTTAAAAAACATGAAAAAAACACAAGTTCAAATCATCCTTCTTTTACCCTATTAAAAAGAAAGCAATTAAAAAAATAAACAATACACATTTTTGGTTTTGTAAAAGTCTGATCTATGATAATATGCAGTAAATTAATCTGATTGGTAAACGGCGTAAAAAATCAAAACATCAGAATTACTTTTTTTGCGACTGCAACTTTTGAATAAAATGCAATAAGAAGCATCGTGTCTACCCGGAAATGCTATCAGTATACAGTAAATGTCAGCTGAGTGTGCAAAAATTAGACCCTCTTGCAGCCCCATATCCAGAAGAATGAAAACATTACGCATCTTAGAAAATGGAGACAAAAGCAAAAATATTTTTTTCTAACAAATTTCTGATTTTTTTTTGCCACTTAAATAAAAAGAATATGCAGGTTTTGTATCTCCCAACTTGTACTGACGTGGAGAATCATACTACCAGGCCAGATTCACCATATAGTTAACACGGTAAATAAAAAATTTTTTAAAAAAATTGTGAAATTGCACTTTTTTTGCAATTTTACCTCACTTGGAATTTTTTTCCACTTTCCAGTATATCACTTGATAAAATGAATAGTGTCATTCAAAATATAACTTGTCCTGCAAAAAACAAGACCTCATATGGCAATATTGACGGAAAAATTAAATTATGGTGTTCAGACATCAATAACAAGAAACATATGTGCAAATGTCAAGATACCCTAACTTTTCTATAAGGCTATGTTCACACTAAGCGGCCATTACGATTGCCTGCGTGTTATTGCTGGTGAAACAGCTGTTTTCCTGCAAGATTAAGTGACTTAGCTGGGAAACAGTGAAAAGAGAAAACCGGCAAAGGGCTGCTGTGATTTAAAGATGCAGTATAACCGCTGCGTGTGAAAGTGGACTTAAGGTCAGTATAGACTTGACTGACCCCTAGGCAATAAACAACCGTGATAGATAAGTGTGCATAGGCTGCCATTATTCTCTACTGAGAATGATGATCTTCTATATAAACTAAAAAGTAATTTCACCCAATGAGCGAAGGCTTTGCTCATTCCTCGGGTGCTCGGCAGCCTATGAACGTTCATTCACAGTAATCAAGTATTGTAAATGGACCTTTAATAATAATCATAGTATTTTGGCTTCTACTTATAAAGTCTTCTGTAATGTTGTACTATGTTGTTGTATATTTTTAGGTGTCATTGTTAGACTATAAAATAAATTATTTAGAATTCTGTCATTTAGGTATGTGAAAGGTCTTGTCTCTGCCTTTGATGTAGGCTCCAACACTAAGCTGATCTGATCAGTTGTTATGTGACTCCAACAACCGCGGGTGGATCCAAGATTCACCCGCAGCTGTTAACCAGTTAAATGTCATTGTTAATCACTGACAGTGGTGTTTAACATGCAGCGGGTAAAAGAGCATCAAAAGTCCTGGTATGTGTAGCACAGGTGATCAGATGATCGCAGCTTCATGTCTCCAAAGGGGACTATTAAAGCCATTAAAAAGGGAAAAAAAAGGAAAAAAATATAAAAAACACAAAAGTTCAAATCACCCCCATTTGCCCCAATGAAAGTACAGCAATTAAAAATAAATAAAAAATATACATATTTGGTATTACTGCATTCAGAAATGCGCGATCTATCAAAATATAAAATAAATTAATCAGATAGGTAAATATCGTAACAAGGAAAAAAATCAAAACATTTTTTATCACTTAAATAAAAAATAACCTATATATGTTTGGTATCGCCGTACTCGTACTGACCTGGGAAATCATATTGCCAGGTCAGTTTTAGCATTTAGTGAACATGGTAAATAAGAAAAACAAAACAAAAATTTGAATTTGGATTCTTTTTCCTGTTTTTCAATATACTGTATAGTAAATTCAGTGATGTCATCCAAAATTGCAGCTCATCCTGCTAAAAACAAGCAATCGTATGGCTATATTGACTGAAAAATAAAAAAGTTATGGCTCTGAGAAGAAGGTGAACAAAAAACGGAAATTCACGAGGTCGTGAAGGGGCTAAATAAAAAAAACTATAAAATAGATTTTCTTATCACTCTATGTAAAAACATATCTGTCTTCGTTGATAAATCATGTTTAGTGATAACTCACAATTAATGTACTCATTTTTATAATCGAATTTCCAGTTGTGTGGATATGTTTGCAATATGCTTCCCAATAAGCTTTATGACATAATTAATTATATAACACTTATCAATATTAGACAGCTGACTTCCCAACATCATTAAAACTGTTTAGGGAAATATATTAAGAAAATATATTATACATATATACAGCGTATATATATATATATTATATGTATATTATATATACATGCATATATAATCAAACATAAATAGGGGAACTTTGCAGCACTTCCATTAAATAAATAAAATATACTTTACAATAAATCTATAAAAACAAGCAAATCCATGTGGAGGTGAATTAAAAAATAACGTGCTTCTTGCGCAAATGGGCTAATACTAAGAATAATTGTGCATGTTTGTCCCAGAAAGGGGCTAAAAGTATTTTTATTCATTGGATGGAAATGTTACAAAATTCCTCTATTTTTATTTTGTTTGGCTGTGCCTCACCAGCAGGATTTGGCGCCCATCCATGTAGTATTCTCAACTTCACATGCTTTGGACAAGCGTGGTGAGATCTCTACTTTTCTCTTTTTTGATAGATTTGTGAAAGTTTTAAAAATAAAAACGAACATAACTGATAAATAAAATGATAAATGATATGCTTTTTTTTGTAGAAAAATCTTTTAATAAATATAATTTATTAAATAATAATTACAAATATATTTACAAGCGTACATATTTACTTTTAGGTAACACAGATATTAAAAAGTTTACGTTTCGGTTTTCACTATTGTAAACCTCCGACAATAGACTCTTAAAATGTTGCGTTTGTAAAATAAATAAAAGTTCCCATTTTTCATGCTTAAAATAAGCTGTCAGTGTCCGGCATTCTCCTGGCTAAAGTATGTGTGAGACTGCACTTGTTCCACATCATGATACTTACAACCCTGCACAAAGAGATCCGGGAACAAAAAGAGCCAGTGTTTAACAGGATAATTCTTGCATTCAGTCTTATTTCTATTTTCTACTTCCTATGCTTTTTTTTGTCAGTGACAAGTTTTTTTTTTTCACTTGGTATCCTTTATTCCTCCTTCTGTTTTACAACCGGGCTTTGTTACCTACAAAAAAAAATGTCTGGAGTTTCTTGTCTAGTAAAGACGGACTAGTGAAAAAAAGGGGAGTGAGGCTGCAGTGCTGAGCATGCATGCAGAACATCCCAATCTGTTTTTGTGCATTGAGTTGGCGAGGGGGCAGCAGGGAACATGCAGCTAGTCTTATATGGATAATAGGAGGTTGGACAGCTGGAGACCCTCAACAAAAGATTCACTCTTCTGTCACTTCTGTTTACTTAGTGTTGTTTCTGACCATTGTGTTAGACTTGCTTCTAATACGTATGCTTATCAAACCATTTTAATTGGCTTTCTTTTTTAACAGCATAGACCAAGTACTCTAATACGTCTGTTACCAAACAAATCATTGACTTCTCTGGCTGTCTTATATTTATTTTCTTGTCATTAGAAATTGCAAATTTGTATTTGTGAAGTCAACAAATTACAGGAACTATTTTGAAGATACGAATATTAGATGAACGAGTAAACAATTGTCAATACCTCCAAGAAAAAACACAGGAAAGTTTACTCATAAAAGGCAGGATGGCCCCATCTGAACTAGCAAGGAACAACAGAAAGTGAAAAAGGTAAAATGTAGGAAAGTATTTAAAAATATACCTATAAACTGACTGCCATCATTGGAAAAACTAGAGGTAAAAAAGTATCATAAATTACTATAAATGTGTAATGTAAAGTGACTGTTGTAAAACATTGTAAAGTTGTCACAAAATTGGAATACGTTCAATAAATTTGCACTAGACATAGAAATTCCCTAATTGGGACTATATTTGCTTGGAATGTATATTAATATGACTTGATGGTTGGTAAGTCCTTCTCCTTCGTACAAACAATTTTCATATACAATTTCTTCCTCCATTATTTCTTTTCGAATATAAACATTTTAAAATGTAATTTTAAAGATTTACCTGAGTTACAAAATAATAATGAGGCATGCATAATAGTTACACTCAAACTTGTATCTAAAAATGTTATATCGATCTTTTTTTACACCAAAGGTTGATTTTTGTGCAGGGATTAAATGTAGGTATATGTTTAATGCCAGTGAAAGTCATACTTGTATGTTAAAATTGAATATCAATTGTTTCTGAAAAGAATACAGTGGGGGAAATAAGTATTTGATCCCTTGTTGATTTTGTTAGTTTGCCCACTGACAAAGACATGAACAGTCTATAATTTTAAGGGTAGGTTAATTTTAACATTGAGAGATAGAATATCAAGAATAAAATCCAGAAAATCACATTGAATAAATTATATAAATTTATTTGCATTTTGCAGTGAGAAATAAGTCCCCTGATCTTGATCCCCTAACCAATTATTAAGAGTTTTGGTTCCTACCGACCTATAAGTGTCACGTGAGTACTGGGTAGACTACAGCTGATTACCCGGGCCCTTGCAATATCCCTCAGACTAGGGAGAACCCTGTCTGTCCCTCTCCCAGAATTTACACTGATGGTGTGCTTGTCGGGGCCGCCAGGCCTGACCCTGACTCCTGTTTCAGTCCTATGCTGAAACTTCCACCCACCACCCAGTGATAAGACCACACACCAACCTCCACAGAAAGCACAGACAGGGAAAACTAAAAACGCACCACGCCGCAGACACACAGGAAAACACTATAATGTGCACAGGGCAAAACAAATACAAATGTAGGAAGGAGAAATATGACAAAGGATAATACACCACCAGATACGATATTTCTTCTCCTAGACCACCACTGCAGACCGAGATCACCAGGCACAAGACACAAGTTATAATCGGTGACGTCCAAAGTCCAGAATGACTATTTAAAGGCCACGGGCGTGACCCAGCCTCCAACCCGATTGCCAGCTAGATTAACCCTGGACAACCTGGATAAAGTCTAGCCAGCGCCACTGAGCGTATAGTGGACGAATGTGGAATTACCGCTGTCTGTCGGATGCCCTAGTGTGAATAGCATCCAACATGACAGTACCCCGCCTTCTACGAGGGACCCCAGGGCCCTCACGACTTATAGGACCCGGGTTGTCTGGATGGCGGCAGTGAAACATACTGACCAGCCGGTCCACATGTATGTCCGAAGCTGGTACCCAAGACTTCTCCTCCGGCCCATAACCACGCCAGTGTACCAGGTACTGTAATGTGCGGTGCACCATACAAGAGTCAACCACCTTGGAGACTTCAAATTCCAAATTGCCATCCACCAAGACTGGAGGTGGCATCGGCGCCACATCCACGGAACCCACCACCTTCTTTAAAAGAGATCTGTGAAACACATTGTGTATCTTATATACCGTAGGAAGCTCCAATCGGTAGGCTACCGGGTTAATGATGGCGGCGACCCTAAATGAACCAATAAACCTTGGACTCAATTTCAGGGATGGTACTTTGAGTTTTATGTTTTTTGTGGACAACCACACCCAATCACCCACACTCAGGTCCGGACCTGGCACACGTCTACTGTCAGCCACTCGTTTGTACCTTGCACCCATGCTCAGCAAGCGCTGTTTCACTCTCCTCCAAACGGAAGGCAGTTGTGCTCCTAGCTGGTCTTCCTCTGGAACGCCATCAGAGCCACCCTGACGCAGAGTACAAAATTGAGGATGGTCCCCGTAAACACAAAAGAACGGGGACTCCCCAGACGATTCCTGGTAGTGATTATTAATGGCAAACTCAGCCAAAGGAAAGAACGTCGACCACTCCTCCTGGTTGTCAGAAACAAAGCAGCGTAAGTACTGCTCCAAATTCTGGTTCATAAGCTCGGTCTGACCATTTGACTGGGGATGAAACGCTGAAGAATGCGACAACTTGATCCCCAGCCGTGAGCAAAATGCTTTCCAAAACTTTGCCACAAACTGAGTACCCCTATCCGACACTATGTCAGACGGGACCCCGTGAAGTCTGAACACCTCCTGCACAAAAACCTGAGCCAAAGTCTTCGCGTTAGGCAACAAAGGCAAGGACACAAAGTGCGACATCTTTGAGAACCGATCAACAACCACCAAAATGACCGTGTTCCCAGCTGAGGAGGGTAGGTCTGTAATAAAATCCATGGAGACCTCCGTCCATGGCCTACTGGGTACCCCTAGAGGATGTAATGAGCCAGCAGGACGGGAGCGAGGCATCTTAGCCCTAGCACACGTGGTATATGCTGATACGAGACCATGTCCTGTCGGATTTTGGGCCACCAAAACCGACGAGACACCAACTCCAAGGTACCCCTAACCCCTGGAAGGCCAGCCAGAACAGCATCATGATGCTCACCCAACACCTTTAGGCGAAGATGGAGCGGTACAAATGATTTGTTAATGGGAAGCTCTGGTGGTACTTCCTCCTGAGCCTTGGCAATCTCAGCCTCAACCTCTGTCGTGAGAGCCGAGACCACTACACCCTTTTGGAGGATGGGTACCGGATCTTCCCAAGGTTCTCCCCCCAGAAAACACCTGGATAAAGCATCTGCCTTAGTGTTCTTAGACCCCGGTCAGAACGTAACAAAAAAGTTGAATCGCGTGAAAAACAATGCCCAGCGAGCCTGCCTGGGGGACAGACACTTGGCTGACTCTAAATAAAGCAGATTTTTATGGTCGGTGATAACTGTAACCTGGTGGACCAACCCCTCCAAGAAGTGTCACCATTCCTCAAAAGCCAACTTGATAGCCAACAACTCCCTGTTGCCGATATCGTAGTTATGTTCGGCGGGCGACAGCTTCTTGGAAAAGTAGGCGCATGGACGCAACTCACCCCCAGGATGAGCCTTGTGACAGCACCGCCCCCACTCCAACCTCAGATGCATCGACTTCCACGGTAAATGGTTTTGATACATCCGGTTGCACCAGAATGGGGGCCGAAGCAAAATTGTTCTTCAGAAATTCGAATGTGCGCACAGCAGCCTCAGGCCAGGCGGAGAAATTGGTGCCCTTTTTCGTCATGTCAGTAAGCGGTTTAGCAATGGTAGAAAAATCTTTGATACATTTTCTATAATAATTAGATCTGAGAAAATAATATAATAATAATATCTGAGAAAAAGAGGACTTCACTCTATAGCGCCACCTGTTGGAAGTAGCGATCCTACAAGTCACAATCAACCCTTTAACGAGTCGTGCAATATGACTTAGGATAAAAGCTAAATCAGTATCTCAATTCGCAGACACGGTGATTCGGGCTGTTGGCCCTCGTCAGTGCGAAGCATGAGAACTGATTTGGCTAGGTGAGAGGCTCTGGACTGGGGTCTAAGGGGTATCGTTTCTCCTTATGGAGAGTGACATACCATCTCTGGCTGGTCAAGGTAAGGAGGCTTATTTGCCGTACAATGCTCCTCTGGGAATTTAAATATGCAAATTGCCTCTTCTGAGAAAAAGAGGACTTAACTCTATAGCGCCACCTGTTGGAAGTAGCGATCCTACAAGTCACAATCAACCCTTTAACGAGTCGTGCAATATGACTTAGGATAAAAGCCAAATCAGTATCTCAATTCGCAGACACGGTGTTTCGGGCTGTTGGCCCTCGTCAGTGCAAAGCATGAGAACTGATTTGGCTAGGTGAGAGGCTCTGGACTGGGGTCTAAGGGGTATCGTTTCTCCTTATGGAGAGTGACATGCCAATATAATATATATAATTATATATATATTATTAAATATTTCACAAAAGCAGGCAGCACTCCATAGTCTTTGAGACAAAGTGTAGGTGTTTATTGGACCCACATCTCCATATGCAACGTTTCGGCTCTGCTGAGCCTTTCTCAAGCAGTGTACAAACCCTTTTACAACATATATATAGGGCTATGTCCCCTTCATCCCCTTATTCCAGCCAATCCGTAAATCCCATTAATTAGCATATATTTACAATTCATCATGTGTCAATACTGTATTTATACAAAAGATCATTAGGTGACTTATTTATACAGTGACCTGTCATACCTTGCGAGAGACATGTCTGTAATGGAGGAACGACATGTTATCGGCGTCCCTGCACCGCTATTGCGCATGTCAGGACGCTTCCTGGTACATACTAATCACATGTTTGGAGGAAGACCAATAGGAACGCTCGGTTCCATATGACATCACACACCTGCGCAGTAGCATTCACAATCTCCATCTTTTTTAGGAGATCCAATACCTTCACAAGCGCATTGCGCATGCGCCATAACATACGGCATGACATCATGTTTCTGCCGTTCAAAACTCTCCATCTCGCTTGGGAATCAAGTCCCTTCACTAGCGCATTGCGCATGCGCCGTAGAGTGCGGTCTTCTAATGGATCAAGTAATCTTATAGGAGCAATATATGTAAAATCCCAGCGCCATTCTAGTGCTATCAACATCATATAAGATGTGGCATATAGCTGGTGATAAATGTCTTAAAAACAGGGCATTCTTATGCTAGTATATCCAGTGTAGTGTTGTCAGTAAACCACCTAAATGTTCTCAGAAGCATTACCGCTCCTTCTATGCCATATTGACTGTTAGATTTGTGCATATTTCTGCTCTGAGCTACCAAGGAGTGTCTTAATTCAGACCCTCACCAAGCACTCATGCAGTGTCTAAATGGTACCTCTCACCCCTCCGGGCAAGCTGCTCCCATATATGACTACTGCCTAGCAGTAGCACAATAGTCCCGGCTATCATGAACATATGTGGTAATTATCCACCAACACATACCTCCCTATTGCACTAGGCCCCTGGCCTCATTATCCATTAATAAATAAATAAATAATTCTATATAAACAAATGATTTTAATAATTTATTAGTTGGTCTCCCACCATCAATGTGAAATATAATTTATAAATATCAATTAAATATATATTTATTTTTAACAAATTGCTCCTCCAGACAGTATGTCTCTCCAATCAAGGTCTTCCATCGTGTTTAGACAAAGAAATACCTAGACAGAAAATACAAACAAAATAAAATTAGGAACATACTTATAAAACAAAGCATTCCCAAATACAAAATCCAGGTTTATAACTATACATTTTCAATGCACGAACGCTCTATCAAATAACTGTATGTAATTTAAAATCTGCATTAAGGCCCATGGGCCTGAGTGTATTGAGTTTATAGATCCACATGAGTTCTTTTTTGCGGAGGATCATTTCTCTATCTCCCCCCCCTCCTATTCACAGGTACCCTATCAATGATTTTACACTTTAAATCTTTTTCTAAATGGTTACATTCCACAAAATGTTTGGGGACTGGGAGATCCGTCCGTTTTTTTCTTATTGAAAAGCGGTGTTGGTTCATTCGTACTTTAAATTCGCACGTCGTTTCTCCGACGTACCACAATTTACAAGGGCACATCAAGAGATATACTACATAGTCTGAGCTACATGTCAAATGTTGTTTTATGGAGTAAATTTTTCCTGTTGTCGGATGTTCAAACGTATCCCCTTTTATCATATACGTACAATTCACACAACTTAGGCATGGGAAGCAGCCGGTTTTCACTGAGCCTGTTAGTGATAGTTGTCTTCTCTTTTTGCTTGGGCCAATATCAGACTTAATTAGATAGTCTTTTAAATTTTTATTACGCCTATAAGAGTATAGTGGTGGTAATTGTAGTTCCTTTATGCCTGGTAGACATCTGCCCAGCATCCCCCAGTGTTTGGTAATCACACTGGCAACCTCCCTACTCTCCTCGCTGTATGTACTCACAAATGGAACTCTTTTTTGTATTTTCTCCCGTTTATTGTTTATCTTATTATGGATGAGTTTCACCCTATTTTCTTTTAACACCTTATTTTTCGTTGTTTCTAGTAATTTACTAGGGTATCCTCTATCCAAAAATTTATGAATCAATAAATCCACCACTTTGTGTATATCATTGTCTTCTGTAACGATCCGCCTAACCCTAAGTAGTTGACTTAATGGGATAGATTTCATCATAGATCGCGGGTGTTGGCTATCATACAATAAAAGGTTATTTCTATCCGTGTTTTTCACAAAGAGTGTAGTACTCAATTTCCCCTCCTTCAGACTTATAAGGACATCTAAAAATTGTATTTCTTTCTTTGACATAACAAGTGTGAATTTGATTGTGTTATCAATGGTGTTTAAAAAATAGAAGAATTCCTCCTTGAGTACCTGTCCAGAGGAGGAAGACGTCATCTATGTACCTCCACCACGTCAGGACATGCCCAAAGTGGTGGGATACATAGATGAGGTCCTCCTCCAAGGCCTCCATGACCAAATTTGCATAAGCGGGGGCCATATTGGCCCCCATAGCTATTCCTCGTTTTTGCGTGTAGAACGCGTCACCGAACAAAAAATAATTTCTTTTTAGAATAATTTCTAACATTTTCAATAGGAAGGTCTTGCCTTCAGGTGTGCACCTACTCTGATTTAGTTTGTTGCCTATTGCTTTCAACCCCTGTTCGTGATCTATCGAAGTATATAGAGACACCACATCGAAGGATGCTAAAATAACATCCCCCTCGAATTGTAGTGCCTCTAATTTACTTAAAAAGTCCGTCGTATCTCTGATGTACGATTTACATTCTCTAACAATAGGGTTCAATATCCTATCCAAGAAGATGCCCATCTTGTTGAAAATTGACCCTACCCCCGAGACTATAGGACGTCCCGGGGGGTTAATTAGGGTTTTGTGTATCTTCGGTGTTATATATAGCACCGGAGTGCGTGGGTTTTCTTCAAGTAGGAAATCATATACCTCCTGATCAATCACACCCGAGTCCAATGCCTCCCTAAAACAAACCTTAACTTCTTTCATAATTGCAAACTTAGGATCACCATCCATTTTTAAATATACATTTTCATCCATTAATTGCCTAAGTATTTCAGCAACATACAGGCCCCTGTCCATGACGACGACCGCTCCCCCTTTATCAGCGGGTTTTATCACTATATCGCCGTCATGGACAAGTTCCTGCAGTGCCTCAAATTCTTCCTTACGGATGTTTGGATGTGAATACTCTTTTGTTGCATTATTCCTTAACTGTTCGATGTCACCTCTCACTGCCCGTTCAAAGGCCTCAATAACCGCTGGACTTACTGGTGGTATAAACTTACTCCCTTTTTTCAACTCTACACCTTTTAAATCAAATTCACTTTTTTTAGGAGTCTTATGGCTATCTTTATCTTTGAACCATTCTCTAAGTTTGATTTGTCTAAAGAACCGCTCCAAATCTAATTGTAATTCAAACCAGTCTGTGTGGGAGCATGGACAGAAACTTAACCCTTTGCTTAACACTGAAATTTGTATATCTGGACTGGGGTCTAAGGGGTATCGTTTCTCCTTATGGAGAGTGACATACCAATATAATATATATAATTATATATATATTATTAAATATATAAATATAAATATAATATATATTATAATCTATAATAATTAGAAAATCCAAGGAACCGCTGGAGTGCTTTTAGGTTATCAGGCCATTCCCAATGCAGCACCGCTTGCACCTTAGCGGCATCCATTTTAAACCCTGAAGCAGACACAATATAACCCAAGAAAGGCAACTCCTGAACCAAAAAAACACATTTCTTCAGTTTTGCATAGAGCTTATTTTCTCTGAGTAGCTGTAACACCTGCCTCACATGCTCTAAATGAGTATCACGGTCGCATGAATAAATGAGAATGTCATCTAGGTACACAATAACGAATTTCCCCAGTACATGCGAGAACACATCATTTATGAAATGTTGAAATACAGCAGGCGCGTTTGTCAACCCAAATGGCATCACCAAATTTTCAAAATGACCCTCAGGAGTGTTAAAAGCCGTCTTCCACTCATCACCTTGACGGACTCTTATGAGGTTGTACGCCCCCCTGAGGTCAAGCTTGGAAAACCATTTAGCACCAGCCACCTGGTTGAACAAATCGGGTATCAGTGGCATAGGGTATGGATCACGGACCGTAATCTGGTTGAACTCCCTGAAATTCAGACACGGGCGTAGTCCGCCATCTTTCTTCTTAACGAAGAAGAACCCCGCTGCCACCTGTGAAGACGAAGGCCTGATGTGCCCTTTGCTCAAACTCTCAGCAATGTAGTCTTTTAAAGTTTGCCTCTCAGGACCAGAGATGTTAAACATCCTAGCTTTCGGCAATTTGGCCCCTGGTTTAAACCTAATAGTACAGTCATAGAGTCGATGTGGTGGCAATTCTGAGCAACCCTTCTCAGAAAACACATCTGCGAAATCCAGCAGTGACTCAGGAATGCTAGGAGTCACAGTGGACACACATGTGGCCAGGCAATTCTCCTGGCAGAATCCGCTGCACTGAATTATGTCCTGAGTTTTCCAGTCAATCACCGGGTTATGCATAGACAACCATGGAAAAACCAGAACCATTTGTGCAGGAAGATTACTGAGCACCCTAAATGTAACTTGCTCAGAATGTAGGAACCCAATGTGGAGTTTAACCTCAGCCACAAACTCAGTAATGTCGCCCTGTGGGAGTGGAGTAGCATAGATGGTGACCACCCGGATAGGATGAGGCAGTTTTTCGACTGTGAACCTGGCCGTGTGCGCAAACTCCTCATCAATGAGATTAGTGGCCGACCCACTATCCACAAAAACAGTGATTGGCAGCTCTCTGCCAGTGACCATAACTCTGGCAGGAAGCATACATTGAGAGACCACCATGGAGGATATGCATAAGCTCAGATTGGCCTCCTCCACACCCTCTAAGCTTAGTAGTTTTCCGCTGTTGCCCTTTTCTTAGAAAACAGAGGACAAGCATTAACAATGCCATATTTTACCACAGCAAAAACAGGCTCCCTACTTCCTGAGTGAGGGGGCTCGATGATGTGACACCCCTGCGATTTGCATAGGCTCCGTGGGCTCACCTGCAGCAACCTCACGTGCACCTACGCCCTCCCCCATAAGCGGCGTCTCTTGCACCCCCTGACGTAAATGGCGATCAATGCGGACAGCAAGACTCATGGCAGACTCTAGAGAAGCAGGAGTCTCATATATCAGGAGGGCTTGTTTAACCCTTCTCAAAACCCCATGTACAAACTGACTCTGCAGCGCCGGGTCATTCCATTGTGTGTCCACCGCCCAGCGGCGAAATTCGGAACAGTAATCCTCCGCCATTCACTGCCCCTGGCGGAGAGCGCGTATTTTAGATTCTGCTAGAGCCAATCTGTCAGGATCATCATATATGAGACCAAGAGCAGAAAAAAAAATCTCCACTGAGTTAAATGCAGTTGAATCAGATGGTAATGAAAATGCCCATGCTTGGGGGGTCTCCGTTCAGTAATGACAATACCAGGCCCACACGCTGAGCCTCATTACCTGAGGAAACCGGGCGCATACAAAAATATAATTTGCAAGCTTCACGAAAAACAACAAATTTACTGTGTACTGCGTTCCCCAGCAAACCTCTCAGGTAAAGGAATCTTTGGCTCTGCAACTCTACCTGCAGTTTCAGCTTGCACATTAGATACTACAAGACCCTGTTGCTGAACTGCCCCCTTCAACTCAGTGACCTGTAAGGACAGCGCCTCCAACTGGCGGGTTATGGAAGTCATGGGATCCATGGCATCCAAAATTTATTTAGGCCGATTATAATGTCACGCGGGTACTGGGTAGACTACAGCTGATTACCCGGGCCCCTGCAATATCCCTCAGACTAGGGAGAACCCTGTCTGTCCCTCTCCCAGAATTTACACTGATGGTTTGCTTGTCTGAGCCGCCAGGCCTGACCCTGACTCCTGTTTCAGTCCTATGCTGAAACCTCAACCCACCACCCAGTGATAAGACCACACACCAACCTCCACAGAAAGCACAGACAGGGAAAACTAAAAAACGCACCTCTCTGCAGACACACAGGAAAACACTATAATGTGCACAGGGCAAAACAAACACAAATATAGGAAGGAGAAATATGACAAAGGATAACACACCACCAGATACAATATTTCTTCTCCTAGACCACCACTCCAGACCGAGATCACCAGGCACAAGACACAAGCTATAATCGGCGACGCCCAAAGTCCAGAATGACTATTTAAAGGCCACGGGCGTGACCCAGCCTCCAACCCGATTACCAGCTAGATTAACCCCGGACAACCTGGATAAAGTCTAGCCGGTGCCACTGAGTGTATAGTGGACGAATGTGGAATTACCGCTGTCTGTCAGATGCCCTAGTGTGAATAGCATCCGACATGACAGTAAGACGCTCTTAATCAATTCGTTACCTGCATGAAAGACAGCTGTCTTACATAGTCACCTTTATAAAAGACACCTGTCCACAGACTCAATTAATCAGTCAGACTCAAATTTCTACAACATGGGCAAGACCAAAGAGCTTTCTAAGGATGTCAGGGACAAGATCATAGACCTGCACAAACCTGGAATGGACTACAAAACCATAATATGCTTAGTGAGAAGGAGACAACTGTTGGTGCAATAATAAGAAAATGGAAGAAATGCAAAATGACTGTCAATCAACATCGATCTGGAGCACCATTGTTATGACCTGGTGGTTAAGAGGCCACACTGATATGACCTGGTGGCTAAAACGCAACATGGGACGAGCTCTGAGAAGGTGGTATCTCTACTGACCGCAGTTCCTAATCCTAACAACAACACTAGTAATAGCCGTGGGATGTTCCTGACTCTCCCTAGACACCTCGTCACAGCCTAAGAGCTAACTACCCCTAAAGTAGGAAATAGAAAGCTATCTTGCCTCAGAGAAAACCCCAAAAGGAAAGACAGCCCCCCACAAATATTGACTGTGAGTGGAGAGGGAAATGACGTACACAGAAATGAAATCAGAATTCAGCAAAGGAGGCCAATACTAAACTTGATAGACAGAGAGAAAAGGATACTGTGCGGTCAGTATTAAAAACTACAAAATCCGCGCAGAGTTTACAAAAATGAACTCCACACCGACTCACGGTGTGGAGGGGCAAATCTGCTTTCCCAGAGCTTCCAGCTAGCCTGAATATGACATAGTGACAAGCTGGACAAAAAAAGACATATTTGCAGAGCAATAGAGTCCAAGCAAATGGACAAACGAAAACTAGCAAAAACTTATCTTTTGCTGACAAGGACAGGCCATATGAGAAATCCAAGGAGAGAACCAAATCCAACCAAGAACATTGACAGCTGGCATGAACTAAAGCCCAGAGCAGGTTTAAATAACAAACCCAGGCAAGGCGATTAGTGAAGGCAGCTGCTACAGCTACCTAAAGGAGCAGCAGTTCCACTCAAAACCACCAGAGGGAGCCCAAGGGCAGAACTCACAAAAATACCATTAGCAACACCAGGAGGGAGCTCCAGAACAGAATTCACAACACACCATGCAAAATCTCACCTTGTGGGGTTTCCTTGAACATGAGGAAGGTGAGAAATCAGCCTAAAACTACATGGGGGGAACTTTTTAATGATCTCAAGGCAGCTGGGGCCACAGTCACCAAGAAAACCATTGGTAATACATTACGCCGTAAAGGTTTAAAATCCTGCAGTGCCCGCAAGGTCCCCCTGCTCTAGAAGGCACATGTGCAGGCCCATCTGAAGTTTGCCAATGAACACCTGGATGATTCTGTGAGTGCTTGGGAGAAGGAGCTGTGGTCAGATGAGACAAAAATTGAGGTCTTTGGCATTAACTCAACTCACCGTGTTTGGAGGAAGAGAAATGCTGCCTATGACCCAAAGAACATGGTCCCCATTGTCCAGCATGTAGGTGGAAACATTATGTTTTGGGGTGTTTCTCTGCGAAGGGCACAGGCCTACTTCACTGCATTAATGGGAGAATGGATGGAGCCATATATTGTAAAATCCTGAGTGACAACCTCCTTCCCTTCACCAGGACATACAGCCAAGGCAACAAAGGAGTGGCTCAAAAAGAAGCACATTAAGGTCATGGAGTGGCGTAGCCAGTCTTGAGACCTTAATCCCATAGAAAACTCATGGAGGGAGTTGAAGCTCCGAGTTGCCTAGCGACAACCTCAAAATCTTAAAGATTTAGAGATAATTTGCAAAGATGAGTGGACCAAAATTCCTTCTGACATGTGCGCAAACCTCATCATCAACTACAAAAAACGTCTGACTGCTGTGTTTGTCAACAAGGGTTTTGTCACCAAGCATTAAGTCTTGTTTGCCAGAGGGATCAAATACTTATTTCTCACAGCAAAATGCAAATAAATGTATACAATTTATACAATATGATTTTCTGGATTTTATTTTTGATATTCTAACTCTCAATGTTAAAATTTACCTACCCATAAAATTATAGATTGTTCATGTCTTTGTCAGTGGGCAAACTTACAAAATCAGCAAGGTATCAAATATTTATTTCCCCCACTATATATTCATTTAATCCCAGAATGAAAGTCAACCGTTTGACATAAAACTTTGAATCTCACTATAAAGCCACATTCACCTGTGCAGTATTTCATCATTTGGTCATTATTTTACAGCAGTATTTGTAAGCCAAAATCGAGAGTGGAGAAATCAGAGGAAAAGAAACACATGCACCACTTTTCTTTTTTCACCCACTTTTGGTTTTGGCTTATATAAATAATGATTAATACACCAACTAATTATCCTATATTCATGTGGCCGTAAAGCACAAATCCCATATCACCACCAAGAGAAAACTTTACAAAAAGGCCAAGGTATAAATGTTAAAAAATGTTAAGTTTATTAGACACATTAAAAACAACATATAAAAAAAGAAAGCACCACAGGTTACAGAAAAAAAAAGTGGGTACACACAGATAGTGTTTAAACATGAACAAGTACTTAAAATGTATATATATCACATATTTGCATAAACCATAGAGCATAGATATTAATCCCAAAGAGGAGGGATTAGGGTAATCAATAATGAACAGAAACGCAGTTGATGTTACTCATTTACGTATGACAAAAAATTAGACAAATGGTGTGCAAAGTACTAAGCAATGAATTTAGGCATGCTCATACATGATATTTTTTGCATGCTGAGCTGACGTTTTTAATGATACCACCTTTGTGCAGATATGTTCTTTTGGTTGCCCGTTATTGCATTTTAATGTCATGCCAACGCATCGCTGACCCCTGATCACATGACGGGGGTCAGTGATGCGTGCATTTCCGGCCTTATGGCCGGAAGCGGTAGTTAAATGACGCTGTCAGCGTCTCACAGCGGCATTTAACTAGTTAATAGCGGCAGGTGGATCGCGATTCCACCTGCCATTATTGCGCGCACATGTCACCTGTACAAAACAGCTGACATGTAGCGACTTTGATGTCGCCCACGGAGCCCACATCAAAGGGGAAGACGCGATATGCGCAGTACTAGTACGGCGCATGTCGAGAAGGGGATAATTATCGTCTTTAATGTGGTTTTGCAGAATGTTTGACCTTCACAAGCAACTTCAATTTTATTGCACAGAAGTCATGTTCATAAGGCAAAAGTGAAGCAAAATCCACGCAAAGACAATTTGAATTAACTCTTACATTTTGACACGTATACAACATGGCTGTTTGCCTGGTAATTTATAATCTTTTGATTTGAAGACACCAATGTTATAAGTGATGACAGGATAAGTTTTAGGACAGTGACTTTAAAAAAGCACTGGTCCAAATACATATAATACGACCATTTTAACTATACAACGAAACTTCAACAAAAACGGTTTCATAAATCATGCATGCATAACTCAGTGTTCATTCTGCATATCAAATCTCTATGCCCCCACTAAGAATACTTAAATGAACATAGTGTAAAAGAAGTAACATACAGTATAAAATAAGAGAGAAGAAACGGCTTTCTATGCCTTCAAGAAAAAAAAGATTAATATCTAAAGATAGGGATTGGCTTAGTTAGGGCAACTGCTGTCTATACCCCTTATGAAGCCACATCGATGCCATAAAAAGTGAGTTACTTCTTCAGGACTTCCACTTCATGAGCCAGATTAGAGAGTCACTGTAAAAGATTCTCACTGAAAAAGATTCAGTGCAACCATTTATTTCATCCATCACTTATTAAGGGGAGATTATAGCTAAAGGTTCTTTATAACGTGTCTTTAGGTTGTTGTACATCACTTCGCTTTGGCACCATTAGTCACAAAGAAATATATAATATATATACTGGCTGATCCATATTGATCAACTGTTTTAACCAAAAAATGTAGATGTTGGTATGCCCTTAATTTGGCCTCCAATTCAATAGAAATTGTTTCCCGTTGGGACATTAAGGAAACCAGGACATGGCGAGCTAGTTTTTCCTATGATAGAGGTATCTAGCAGACACTTACCTCTCTTCTGTGTATTTTAAACAATAATACAAGAGTATATGAGGAAATGGGGGTGTCGGGAACATGGGGGTGTCGGGAACTGTCAGGAAACATTGTCCTCATGGAGGTCAGTGGTTATTTTATATACATGAATAGCTTTTGTCATTTATAATGTGACCCATAAAATGAATGGTATTTTGGCAAAGTGAATGTTAAAAACATGCGGTGCACTTACACTGATTAATTTTTGAGAAGGAGCATTTCTAGGGACCCTCATTTTCTCATAATTGGCCAGAGTAAACAGGCTGCTTATCACCCGGTGGAGAAACAAAACATTCATTCATCAGCTGAAATGACTTTTAAACAGGGCATGGGCTGCCGAGAATAATCTCACCCTGTGCATAAAGTATGATCAAATTAACAACCGTTCTGAGCACATGGAAGTTTGATCAACCCTCCGATAGGCTTCTATGTAGCCAATATGAGGTCATTTAGCAGCCAGATCGGGCAGTTTAAATGCCTCCTAAATTCATGTACAAACTACTCCCCAAACAAACTAATATAGTTATTATCAGAACTGTACCTGAACCTGAACCTGAACCCCATTGAAATCAATAGGGACCCGAACTTTGGAGCTGGAAAACCTATATTTCTTTCTCTCTCCTCCCCTTACTTCGGAGCTGTAAAATAGACTTCTAGGAGAAGTCGAAGTTTTGGAGTTCAGCACTGTGTCCAGAACGAAACCCCAAACTTTACAGTTTGGGTTCACTCATCTCTAGCACTGAGTTTAGTTACAAAATGATTCATGTTTTAACATTCATTTTGAACAGCTTATCATGTTTTTCTAATGAATATTTATCAATTATACATGTAATTTATTTTACATGTCTGTTAATGAAAAGCCAAAAGCAGCAAGTTCTATGTTCATCGTGCATGATGTTGTATTATTCACGATGATTTAACTGCAATCAATCATTAATAAAGATTTTACATATCCTATAATTTTTTTTCAATTTAATGGACATGGTACAATGGATGCAACAAGTATTCTTAGAAAAAAAATCATTATAACTTTGGCTATGTATATTCATATGTAGAGTACACTAATTGTGTTTTATGCATATGAACCGCTCTATTTTCAGTTAGTGATGTCCAATTGTTTTATGAATATGGAACACTATTTTACTTGTCATTTGATTTACCATATTTTACTTAACTAAAATGTTATCTGAATCATATAATGCACAACAGATGATCTCTCAAAACAGTACAGTATTGTGTTTTAGTGAAGATTAATTTTGAGATAATCTTTTTAAAGAGTTAAAGCCCCCATATATCGAAATAATGTCAGCTGAACACTCCAATATCGACAGGTTTGGCAGACAACCTAATGCGTATGGAGTCTGCATTCCGACTGATTGTCAAAGAAGATGTCAATCAGGCTTGTCTGATTTCAGACTTCCAAGATCTCCTGGCCTTGCTAGCACTCCTGTGAGCGGGAGAGTCGGCCTAGATGACAGTCGGCCAAACAATCAGTCAAAGCATTGTTCTTCCGATAGCCATCTAATGTGTGTGGCTTCCTTTAGTTAAATAGATAGGGTTGGGCTCGGCAGGATGGTCAAATTCAAACCTCCCATCTTACAAGGAGAAAAAATGTTCTCCATTGGTTTTACAAGATTCAAATCAACTCAGTTTTATTATAAACTACAATTACATTTTACTGAAAATCCCCCTAGACTCTCTCTTTTTATTTATAATTCATTTTTCACACTCTTCCCTAATCCACAAGAATTAGGAGTTTGATGGGGATAAAAAAAAACATTAAAGGGATTGTCCAATTAATTTCAAATTAAAGATGAGTAGATCAGGCAAAATTTTAATGCACCTGGTTGTGAGGATATTCCTGGATATTCGATAAGCAGAGCAGTTATTTTCCAATTTAACATCCTTTATCAATTCCTGGGGTCTCTCTACACCCAAGAGCGGATGCAGCAACCATGGTCGTATTTCTGTCCAGCCGCTTCACCGATGTTTCCACCTTGTGGGAGTACTGGTTGCCAATTCTTTACATGATCCAATATACACTAATTTTTCTCACCCACAAACCTCTCCACCGTTTTGCACTGCCCTATATCTCCTCCCACATTTCTGTCTATTGCCCTACATGTTCCTTCCATTCTAAAAATGACCTAAGACTAACATCCTCCATAAACCAAAGCTCACACCTCCGTCTCTGAGACTTCTCTCATGTTAGTTCTCTGGAATGCAGTACCCCAGACGATCCGACTGATACCTAGCCCCATGTTTTTAAGCGTGCTTTAAAAACCCATCTCTTTAACCACTTCATGACCTTGGGATTTTCCGTTTTTCCGTGTTTGTTTTTCGCTCCACTCCTTCCTAAAGCCATAACTTTTTTATTTTTCCGTCAATATCGCCATGTGAGGGCTTATTTTTTGCTGGATGAGTTTTACTTTTGAACGACATTATTGGTTTTACCATGTTGTGTACTAGAAAACAGGAAAAAAATTCCAAGTGCAGTGAAACTGAAAAAAAAGTGCAATCCCACACTTGCTTTTTGTTTGGCTATTTTACTAGGTTCACTAAATGCCAAAACTGACCTACCATTATGATTCTCCAGGTCATTACAAGTTCATATGGAATATATAGTACACCGCACACTCTATAAGTATTTTGCAACCGTGAAAATTTATTTAAAGAAACAACAATGCGATGTGAAAGCGACCAGAAGTAATTATGACGTTTCGGCCCTACCAGGGCCTTAATCATACAATCGCTTATAAACGCAGAGAAGAGAGGATAAAAATCCTTGTAGGAAGAGGTACAAACTTAAGAGCCAGATTGTTGAGGGCATACAGTGGCATAAGATGCCTAACTGGAAGGGTCTTATGTGTGGGGTTGCTAAGCGGCGCTCCCGCGCCCTGCTGTCGGTATGCCGCTTAGCAACCCCACACATAAGACCCTTCCAGTTAGGCATCTTATGCCACTGTATGCCCTCAACAATCTGGCTCTTAAGTTTGTACCTCTTCCTACAAGGATTTTTATCCTCTCTTCTCTGCGTTTATAAGCGATTGTATGATTAAGGCCCTGGTAGGGCCGAAACGTCATAATTACTTCTGGTCGCTTTCACATCGCATTGTTGTTTCTTTAAATAAATTTTCACGGTTGCAAAATACTTATAGAGTGTGCGGTGTACTATATATTCCATGTATACGGGGCTCCCTACAGCCCACTACACCTGCACCTCGCTCCCTTATCATCCTGAGTGCGTGCCAATTTTCTTCATTACAAGTTCATAGACACCAAACACGTTTAGGTTCTTTTTTATCTAAGTGGTGAAAACAAATTCCAAACTTTGCTAAAACAAAATTGCGCCATTTTCCGATACCCGTTACTGTCTCCATTTTTCGTGATCTTGGGTCAGGTGAGGGCTTATTTTTTGCATGCTGAGCTTACATTTTTAATGATACCATTTTTAATGATACCATAAGATCGCTCCTATGTAGCTGAATTACAGGCTTGCTATGAGCGCCGACCACAGGGTGGCGCTCACAGCAAGCCGGCATCAACAACCATAGAGGTCTCAAGGAGACCTCAGGTTGTCATGCCGTCCCATCACTGACCCCATCATGTGACGGGGGTCGGCGATGCGCTCATTTCCGGCCTGATGGCCGAAAGCGGTAGTTAAATGTTGCTATCAGCATTTGACAGCGGCATTTAACTAGCTAATAGCAGCGGGTGGATCGCGATTCCACCCGTCGCTATTGCGGGCACATGTCAGCTATTAAAATCATGGCGTTTTAGCTTCTTAACACTTTGGGTCTCCACAACCTCATGGCGGCGTATGTTCCTTGGTACTCGGTCCCCATCCAACACAATTTTTGCGAGGGTTCCAACCCCACCTTACAGCAGCACATGTCTCATAACAACCTGTGTGCCCTGACGAACGCAGTTACTGTGAATGTCCACCTAACGACAGACATGTGGACAAGTGCTTGTGGATAGGGCAACTACATTTCTTGTATCGACTGCATCCTTATACACACAAGGATGGACAAAGCAAGAGAGATATAACCAAAGGATCCTAAACAGGGCAAGAGTAGCCTAAACCTGACCCTGATTTTTCCGTGACTTAACACGGAAGTTGGCATCCTAATATTACGCAATGGTACCCACACTGAATGTCAGCTGGCCCATAAATTTAGGCAGGCCATAAGGGACCTTTAGCCAGAATTTTTGGAGGACCATCAGAGGCCCTCTACTATACATTAGGGAGGGCCCTCAGGCAGCCCTATATCATTTATTTTGGGAGGGTCTTCAGGTGGCATTCACTCTATTTTTGGAGGGCCTTTCTTTGAAAAAAGTAAACAAGACTGACTGAAATGTTAGCAAGTGTAGAGGGAGGGGGAGATAGAGAGTTCTCATCCTTGTGGGCCAGGTAGGTTTACTGTTGGGACTTTGGCACACATGGTTTACTTTATGTACTGCTCATAAAAACTCATAAATATACTCCTAACTTAATAATATAAAATATAAATAAATATACCCCCTCAGTCAGCCCTCTACCATACATTTGGGATAGCCTTCAGGCAGTCCTCTACCATACATTTGGGAGGGCCCTGAGGCAGCCCTCTTCCATTAATTTGGGAGGGCCCTCAGGTGGCCCTCACGCTTTTTTGTGAGGGCCTTTTTCAAAAATGAAAAAAGTTTGCAATGAGTGCGGGAATCATTTTCAGGCAGAACTGTGGTTCCCAATGTTGCAATTATTATTTATTATCTGCTTCACAGGCTTTTTGAAAAATATTTAAAAGTTTTGGACCAGCAACTAGACTGAAATGTTGGAAGGGGGAGTGTGACACCCCAGGGTCCTGGTTGTCACAGTGGCATTGCTTTCCTCACGGGGAGAGTGATGTCATGCTTGGAAGCGAAGGAGGATCTTCTTTATCAGGTAATCACAAGCATACATGTTCACACTCCAGGCCAGAAGGGGGAGCGCTGATCCAGCTTATGGGTGGCTCCCCTATATATATATATTCTGATCTGGAGGGAAAAGATAGTGAGTTCCTGACAGAGAGTGCTAGTCAGCAGACTAGAGCAGTCTGAAGCAGAGAGGAACATGAGGGGCCGTGCAGCCACGAGGGTGCTGCAGCTCCTGAATAGAGATAATACAGAAGGAATAATGCATTGTAGTGAGTGTGGAGGAGAGCGAAGCAAAGGAGAGTAAAGAACTGAGGAGAATAGCTACGACTGACCTACCTCCTTGCAGAGCGCAAATTCCGGTAGTCAGGAGACCGGGGTTGTACCGGACTCTAAGAGGCACAGCAGAAACCAGCAGGACAGCTGGACTACGCGTCACCTGTCCGCCCTAACATCTGGAGACACAGTGGCGAATAGAGCCCGAGTCATGATAGAGACCCTGTAAAAAGGCTTGAGCCACCTGTCATACGGGTTAGTGTCCCACCTTTAAGGAGGAGAGAGAGAACAGTGAGGACCTTGACAGAAGCTACAGGCAGCAAGGGACTACACCACAGCGCTAGTAGGAAGGTTTTTAACTTGCTTCCAAGCCGGCCAGACCCTGCCTGTACCTGTGATCCGGTGCCCTGGACTGTGGCTGCCTGAGGTCTTCAGTAAACCAGGTAAAGAGACTGCAAACCTGTGTCCTCCGTTTCTTACTGCACCACCCACCATCTCCATCTATACACCGGGTGCCCTGGTGACTCAACTTCACCTGAAGGAAATTATACCATCTTAGCTGCCATAACATCACTCCAGCGGACACCTTTAAGCAGCTTTGGTTATCTGTGACCAAATACCACAGGTGGCGTCACGAACACAAACTTTATTCAAACCCCTTTTACATGGGCGCCTAGGGCCATGAACCGAGTCGCTGCCACCGTAACACATCCCTTTAAGTACTGGACATGGTACTGAGTACCCCACGACCCTGGTGGGCATTCCAGAAACTGGAAAGTCCTCCTCACTGTGGGGACAGGGAAGGCTTCACAGTTGGGACTCTGGCAGACATGGCTAACTTTATGTACTGCTGCATTTCTCAGCATGACCCATTTGTTATGTGCAGTTTAGTCTGTACAACACTGATTCCTGGTTGTTCACTCTTCTCAACCCACACTCCAAGGAAAACTCATAAATACACTCATAAAATTTGGAGGGCCAGCAGCCGGCACTGCATTTTTTCACTTTCTCATTGCTTTGTATGGTGAAAAATACATTTCCTGGTAAATGTAATTTTAACATTTTACTACTTTATCTGGGCATGTGGTGTGTGTGACATCGTGAGACACATCCTGTTTAATTTATGAAAGAGGGACTGTGATATGCCATCAAGCCCATGCAAACAATGCAAGAACTGGCAAAAATTAAAAGGAAGAGGGACTCTGATGTACCCTGTATTAGGTATAAAGGAAGACCTCATACACATTCTGCTAAAATTGTTAGGTGCTGTGACTCCTACACTCATGAAGCCACTCATGTGCAAGGGCTAACAAAACTTAGAAGGAGACTCTCCGATATACTCTGCAAGACATGCATGTGAGGGCCTCAGACGCATAAATTCGTAGAGGAGGGACTCTGTTTCAATTCTGATACAATTTTAAAAGGATTCTGACTCCAAAACTGGCAAAGGCTATCCAGTCACAGTGAGGTCTAGATAAACTTACAAAGAGGCATTGCAACACAGCCAACAAGACAAGAAGAGGGGGGACTCTAAATAAACTTTCTGCCAATTTTAAAAAGATTGTCAATTAAATTGGATGAAGAAGAAATATTTTGACAATTCTAAAAAGATTGTCAATTGGACTGGATGAAAAACAAATTTTTCTGATGATTTGAAAAAGATTGGGAATTGAATTGCATTTTTTAGTGAATTTCTGTCTACACATGACTATAAAGAAACAGAATCGGGCAATGATTGCATGGAAAGAAGTCCTTATGCTGTGGACTGTGGAATAGTCCAAAACATAGAAGGTGGTAGGACTTGCCTGTAAAAGAATATTTTCCCAAGTCTGGAAACTGACCTCATCCCTTATTAGATCCATATGTAAATGTTCAAATATAAAGTAACATACAATTAATTACAACAACTAACCGTACAGAAAAAGGAGCAAAGAATTCGCATCTGTTACAACAAGTAAAGGTGCTGCTAACACTTTGATAATTTGGTCATCATAAATCCCAAACATATAGCAAAAAACCTGTGAAACAGATTCCTTAATATCCTTGCAAGACTATAAACTAATGTGTGAGAAATGATTCCTGCTTTCATTACAGCTTTTGAAAGAAGGAACATTACTTTTTAAAAATTTCACCCACACAGCCTGGTGCACAGTGCTGACACAGAGGCTGGCGGCGGTGGCACCCATGATCTGGCAATTAAGCTTAACCATCCAAAATGAGGAGTGAGAATTTTCAAAACAGTAAAACTCCTAGAGTGGCAAAGTCAATGCCATATGTGCAAGGCCTGACAAAAATTAGAAAGAGACTCTGTGATACACAGTGCAAGAGACGTAGAGGAATGCCTCTGAAAAATTTGTTTTACCATATGGAAAGAGAGGGACTCCTATACTGGTAAAGCCAATGCACTATGTGCAAGGGATGCCAAAAATTAGAATTTGGCACTGCAATACACCCTGGAAAAGATGTAGAGAAGTGCCTCTGAAAAACTATTTTTACCGTTTGGAAGGAGTGGGACTCCTACACTGGTAAAGGCAATGCACTATGTGCAAGGGCTGAAAAACATATTTACTCCTGGTGGGTATACATAAATACGTAGGATGATTTCACAGGTATGACTTTAAAAATTATATAGCAGGGAATCAGGCACACCCTTGAAAAATTAGGAGCAAAAGTCAGATCATGACCCTGTAGATATGGTGGAGGCGGAAGAGGAGGACAATAAAAGTTATCAAATCAGAAATTTATATTCTTGCTAGAGTGGGAAGAAGTGCCTGGGAATACACCCTTAAAAAAGGAACAAATTATTTGACATTATATTCAGCTGCTCTTATCCGATGGTGTTGCTGAGTCTTGGACAATCCAGGCCTTGATCATTTTGATGAGAGTCAGCCTGTCAGCATTTTCAGTTGACAGGCAGATGCACCAATCAGTTATTATGCTCCCAGCAGCACTAAAAACCAGCTCTGACAAAATTCTAGCTGCAGGGCAGACCAGCACCTCCAAGGTGTAGAAGGACAGTTCAAACCACCTTTCCAGTTTGGACACCCAATAGTTGTACAGCACAGAGGACTCACAGAGAACACTGGAACAGTCGGCTAGGCATTCCTTCACCATCTTCATTAACATTTCTCTTCTTGTCAGAGCACCCCAGAAATCATGTCCTGGGAGGAACTAATGAAACTGGCCCAGACCTTTGATAGTGTCTCTCTCTTCTCTACATCTTGGTTGTCCAAAGAACTCTGACTTCTGCCATCGCGTTGTCAGATGGGAATTTTTTGACCAATTTTTCTACAAGGCCTTCTGGTATTGCACCATTTTATTAGCCCTCTCCGCTGCCATAAGGAGAGATGGAGAGTTCTTGTAGCGGGGGTTGAGAAGGGTAACCAACCAGTAATAGGTAGTGCCCAAAATGCGTATGACATGAGGGTTATGTGAAAGGCAGCGAGACATAAGGTCTGCCATGTGTGCCAGACTTCCAATAGTAAAGAGTTCACTGCCCTCATCAGGAGGCAACTCTCCATCTCCTCCTCCACTTGAGGCCATCCACTTTGAACAAATGAGAAGCAGGTGCTACTAGTAAGGGTACCGTCACACATTGAAATTTCCATCGCTACGACGTTACGATTCCTGACGTTCTAGCGATATCGTTACGATATCGCTGTGTCTGACACGCTACTGCGATCAGACACCCTGCTGAGAATCGTACGTCGTAGCAGATCGTTTGGAACTTTCTTTCGTCGCTTGATCACCTGCTGACATCGCTGGATCGTTGTGTGTGACAGCGATCCAGCGATGTCTTCGCTTGTAACCAGGGTAAACATCGGGTAACTAAGCGCAGGGCCGCGCTTAGTAGCCCGATGTTTACCCTGGTTACAAGCGTAAACGTAAAAAAACAAACCGTACATACTCACCCGTCGGTGTCCTTCAGGTCCCTTGCCGTCTGCTTCCTGCTCTGAGTGCCGGCCGGAAAGTGAGAGCAGATCACAGCGGTGCTGCGCTCTGCTCTCACTGTACGGCTGCACTCAGAGCAGGAAGCAGACGGCAAGGGACCTGAAGGACACCGACGGGTGAGTATGTACTGTTTGTTTTTTTACGTTTACGCTGGTAACCAGGGTAAACATCGGGTTACTAAGCGCGGCCCTGCGCTTAGTTACCCGATGTTTACCCTGGTTACCCGGGGACTTCGGCATCGCTCCAGCGCCGTGATTGCAACGTGTGACCGCAGTCTACGACGCTGGAGCGATGATTATACGACGCTGCGACGTCACGAATCGTGCCATCGCAGCGATGAAAATTTCAATGTGTGACGGTACCCTTACCGATGTAGCGCAAGTAACAATCTCTTGTTCCTCCTCCTTATCACTGTGCTGAGAAGATGAGATGAGGCAGGGCTGGATAATAACACCTTGTCTACTTTCTTCCCCCATAGCCACCTTGTCTGCATGCAAAGCTTCATCTTTCATTGTGAGCAGTGAGCATTTGAGTAGACACAGAAGCGGAATGGTCACACTAATTATGTCATCATTGCCACTCACCATCTTGGTTGATTCCTCAAAGTTTTCGAGTACTGCACAGATGTCAGACATTCATTGCCACTCATCAATTGTTATGGAGACTGAGCAGAATACCTTGGTGGGATTTGAACCCAGGACCCAAGCGCTGCAAGGCTGCAGTGCTAACCACTGAGCCATCATGCTGCCCTAGATCTGTCTGGTCTGTTAGATCTTTCAACAACTCTGCTGCAGTGTGCTGTTTGTCACATAAACATATAAATTTAAGCAGAGCCTGTTGCCACTTGGCCGAGACAATGCTGTAGTGCTTCCAACTTGCAACTGATATGGATGATAATTCTGAGATGGAGGATGAGATGAGGAGATGAGGAGGAGGGTGTGCAGGAATTGGAGTAAGAGAAGGGGGAACCCCTGATAGAACTTTGGTCCAGCAATTCTAGGCATCAACAACGCAAAAAACCATGGAGTACAGAGAACACCAAAGAGGTGGAATACAAACCAAAATAGTTTCCCCATCTTGAAGAAGCATCCACGCGAAACGCGTGTCAAGGGGTTCCAGTGGGAGGACCTATACTCTATATGGGCTATTATGGGTGAGTTTTAGCTAACCTCTGGAATATGTGGGGTCTTTGGGGGCTTGCTCTACTAGGCAGCGTCTATGGCACTTATTTATAGCTCCTCTACCTTTATATACTTCTCATACTGGTGTTGTATGGCCCCATGTGTACCCGTCTGATTGGGGTTTGCTATTTTCACCCCTAGCCATCTTACCAGTGACACTTGTTGTTCCTCATGCTGTGCTAGCAGGTTCCCTATACTTATTCTCCTCTTTTGTCTGAAGCCTTATTATTTGGTTAGCATTGTTTGTATGTGTATTTGATTCAATAAACTATTTTGGTTTTTATTCTACCTCTTTGGTGTTCTCTGTACTCCATGGTTTTTTCTGTTGTTGTATTGTAGGAGTATTACACTAGCTCATGTATTTTTTTGCATATATGCATGTATCCAGGGAGCAAGGCTTTTGTCTTTCTTGGCCTTGGCATTTATTTATGCTTATTCTGATCTTAGTTTTAAATTCTAGGCATCAGTAGCGCGTGTATGGTCCCAGGGTCCAACTCGGTACCAGCCTCCAGTAGGGTCACCAAGTGTGCCATCAGGGAAATGTGGGGTCCCTTGCCACAAGCACTTGTCCACATGTCAGTTGCTAAGTGGACCTTCCCAGTAAATACGTTGGTCAGGGCACAGGATATGTTATGCCTATGTTATGCTGGCATAAGGCGGGGACGGCTTTCCAGGAGAAATAGTGTTGACTGGGGAGCAAGTACCGAGGTACGACTGCCGCCATGAGGTTGCAGAAAGTAAGTGGGCCTGTGGGTAGGTTGCTGCGCATTTCCACATGTGTTCCAAGGCCTATGGTAAGGACAGCTGCACGGTGCGCTCGGACAAGAAAGTCGACGTGGTTGCTGATGGTGGTGGCGTATGTGCAACGATGGGTGCAGAGCAGGAGGCATCCACACCTGTGACCTGGACATGGGATTGGCAAGAACATAGCACAGGAGAAGAGACACTGTTGTCCTCTTCAGACACTGATTGGGGAGCCAGGCTTTCAGCCCACCTAGTCGGGTGTTTGGATGACATGTGCATAAGCATGCTGGTGGCGGTCAGACTGGTAGTGGTCAGGCCCCTGCTGATCTTGGTATGACAAAGGTTGCAAATAGCCATTTTATTATCTTCCACACTGTAAAAAAAGCACCAGATGGGGGAACACCTGACCCTTGGCCTAGGATCTGGCCATGTCTGGGTGCGCCGGAGAACAGTTGACAGCCTTCTCTCTCAGTCAGCCCCACTGCCTCTTCCCACACTGCAGATTCCTCCCCCTCTGCACTGCTGTGCTAGCTCTGCATGCCACCTTGTCTGGTTGGGTCATTGACTTCATCACCCACCACTTCATCTTCCACTTCTTCAATCTGGTCCTCCTCATGACTTGTTCTTTTAACATGATTTGTTGGCAAGTGTGCCTCATAATCATCTACCTCTTGAGGCCGTCATTTCCATTCACCACCTTCGGCTTCTCCTGACTATGGCTGCTCAAATATTTGAGCATCAATGCACACATTCTCCTCATGTCCCTCTTGAAACTTGCATGGTGACATGCCAGAAGAAGCCATAAAAGGAAAAGTACAGAGCACCTCAGAATGTCCAAGTATGGGGTTACTTGTCTTCTGGGACTCAGCATGATGGGAGGAAGGAGCATCAGGGTGAGGATTTTGTGGTCCAGATTCGTGGTCAGCAAGACTGGACCATGTGGAAGACAGGGTGGTGCTGAGAAACTAACTGGAAGAATTATCTGCCATCCAACCCTCAACCTGCTCACACTGTTCTGGTTTTAAGGGTAGTGTCCTGCGCTCCCCTGAAAAGCGGGACAAGAAGCTAGGTCTCGTGGATGAGTGTGTTTGCAGTGCTCCCGCAGCTGTCCTAGTTTCACCTGGACCACGGCCACGGATTCTGTGTGCAACATCAGCCGCACGCCCACTTCCCCGTCCCCTACAGGACGCCTTGCTCATTTTAAATTATCTAAGCAGCTAATATTGGTGTAATTACAGAATAGAGCAGACCCGGGCAAACTGCGGCCCGCGGGCCACATCCGGCCCCCTGAGTGTTTCTGTGTAGCCCGCTGACACTCACAGCCAGCAGGCCGGAGAGGGACTGATCTAGGAGTCTGATCTTTCTCAGAAGCGATTGATGCCCTGCCCCCGTCTTCTCATTGGTGGATGTGGGGCTGCTCAGTTCCTGGCTTGCAGAGCTGCTGAAACCTGTGTGTGCAGGTCAGGAGGCAGAGCGGTCAGGACCGGAGGAGGGAAGCATGGACTACAACACCCATCTGCTGCAGATAATGGGCAGGTAGCTTCTAAGAGGAGCCCAGATACCACTTGGGAAGCAGCATCCTGTGTCCGCTGTGCTGAGGAGGTCACAGCACCTGCGTTGCCTCCTTTCACACTGTGGAATGAAAGTTGTGGGGCTGTAGTTTAGGTTCAGGGAGAGCAGCTTATTAGTAGCCACTGCATCTCCCTGGATCTTCCTGGTAGCTGAAGGGGAATAAAACACTTGGGCTGAGTATTCCCTCTGAATGTGGGGTCCAGCAGTGAAGTGCCCCCTCACCTCCGCTACATACATATTCTATGTGCTCCCCAAACTGCTCTTCTGACCCCACCATGTATGCCTCCTCACCTCTGTATTTGAGGGTTAACCCTTACCTCCCTCTTTGCTCCCAGCTTGTACTGTGGTATGTCCTGTGCAGGAGAGGTAAGGGTTAAGTCCCCCATAGTGCTCCCCCCTGTGATCTGTGGCATATCACATCACATTGTTCCATAGTAGACTGTTCCCCCTGTTGAAGTCTATGGGTGTGCAAAAATAAAAAAAATTGCATCCCATATGAGTCATCCATATAGCATCCGATTTTTACGAATACGTTTCCATTACTAACACAGGACACTATATTTCTTCTTTTAAATTTTATTCACTTCTGCTCTATAAAAATGGATGCCATACAGATGACAACACAGATGGAAAATTGTCTTTTTCTGGACGAAAATCATGATTTTTTTTATATGCTCGTGTGAACTTCATCACATAAGCAACTGCTTTTTAAAAAGTGATAAAATTAATATTATGCAGAATTAAAGGGTGATCCGAAACCAAAGGTGCCTTTCATACTAAATTTAATTCAATAATCTAATCACTTTTCTAATATATTTCAGTTAAAAATTTCTACCTTTCCCTTTCTAATGTAACTTCCTGTCTGCTTGTGTTTTTTTCTTTTACATCCAATGACATTTTTTTTAGAATCCCAGTGCATTTTGGGGTACTCACATGGGACATCATTAGGGGGCAGAGGCTGTGGTCACTGCCCCAGCTGCTTTTCCCACCATGAAAATAGCGTCATCTGTTTCAGGGACTGGACTGGCCTCTGCCGGGTCATTTCTTCTCCTTAGAGCCAGCAAGAGAGAGCACAGACACTGTGCATTCAAAGGAATATAGCACAGAAAACTCATACCGAGTATGCATCAGAATTTACAACCAAAGCATTATCAGGTGAGGACTAGCCGAGCCTCCAAAACAGACATCACTGATGGCGCCTAAATTCAGAGAGGGTGCAGAGTTTGCGCCAGTGACCGCAGCTTCTGCCCCCTGATGACGGCTAATTTGAGTATCCCAGAATGCACTGGTGAATCTCAAACAAAATGTCATGGGACATTTAAAATATATAAAAAAAAGATAGGAAGTCAGAATGTAAAGGATACGTCAGGGAATTTTTCATTGAAGTATATTAGAAAACAAGATTAGATTATTACACAGAATAGATATACATTTAAAATGAAATTCACCTTCAGCCGATTGGTTTGGTCCTCCACAGCAGTGCCAGTTTCTGATGTGGCCCCTTGGGAAAATTAATTGCCCACCCCTGGAATAGAGTCTATTTGAATTGTCCCTGAAACGATTTTTTCTTGTACATGGCAGCAACTAAGTCTGCAACGGCATCAAATAGGAAAAAATGTCTGTAATATAATCCCTATTACACCACCAAACCCCAAATTATTTTCAGATATGAAGGTGGCAGTCTGTAATACGATAATATCTACTATGCTTCCGGACCCTCAATTTTTTTCAGCTATCAGTGGTAGTGTTACAGAATAGAATGTATTTGAATTGTCAGGGAAAGGATTATTTGTAATATGTGGCAGCAGCAAACTCTGCAATGCAATCAAACCTGCCAAAATGTCTGTAATATGATAATCTCTATTGCGCTACCGTACCCTCAATTTTTTTTCAGATATCAGAGGTAGTATTAGGCTACTTTCACACTAGCATCGGTACGGGCCCGTCGCAATGCGTCAGCCTGACGTACCGACGCATGCTGTGAAATAACTGCAAGACGTGGGCAGCGGATGCAGTTTTACAACACATCCGCTGCCCATTCTGCAGTCTGGGGAGGAGGGGGCAGAGTTTCGGCCGCGCATGCGCAGTTGAAAATGGCGGATGCGACGCACAAAAAAAGTTACATGGACCTTTTTTTGTGCTGACGGTCCGCCGAAACACGACGCATCCATTGCACGATGGATGCGACGTGTGGCAATCCGTCACAATGTGTCGCTAATGCAAGTCTATGGATAAAAAAACGCATCCTGCGGGCAACTTTGCAGGATGCATTTTTTCTCCAAACCGACGCATTGCGATGGACGTTACCCGACACTAGTGTGAAAGTAGCCTTAGAGAACAGAATCTATTTGAATTAGCCCTAAAAGAAGCTGTTACTTTAACTAAGCAACACCAAGGACTGTTATGTAATCAGGCCTGCTCTAAGTAGATAAATGCGGTCCAGCACACTGTCACTTCCCCTGCAGCTCTCCCTAAGCTATTTCAGCATACTATGCAAGGAAAATGGTGGCACTGTGTCTTATATAGACTCCATAATGCTATGAGACCGGGACAATCACAATAATGCCAGTATCCAATATGGCTGCGGCATTACTTCTATTGACAGGCAATCTCCCCATGTTAAAGGCTGAAAATTAGGCTCGAAACATGCGGGGCAGAGAACTGAACATGGCGAACGAGTACCCGGATGGAGGGCTGAGTATCTCGAGCAGCAGGATACTCGATCGAGCCTTAAGCAGTGGTAGGACTAATTTGGATAAATGTGTTGTGCAACATATTTCTTTGCACAAATGCAAATTAATTTTAAGTTTTCACAGCTTACAACTATCATTCAGCATTTTTTGTAAACAAATACAGTTGTTTCAAGGCAGTTGTAATGGTAAAGATGCTGTAAACATTAGATTATTGTTGACAACCCATCTAATATATATATATATATATTTGGGCAGTGTCCTGACCTTTTCTGAGATTTGCTATTGGATTATAACATGCCACATTCTTTTTGTTTGCACGGGAGATAAGTCACCTACAGAGAAGTCTGGCAGAGGCTTAAGGTACCGTCACACTCAGCGACGCTGCAGCGATATAGACAACGAGCCGATCGCTGGAGCATCGCTGTTTTGGTCGCTGTAGAGACATCAAACACAGCAGCTCCAGAACGATGCAGGAGCAATCCAGTGACGTAGCAGTGACTCACTTCTCGTTCTCACAGGTCGTTAGCTCCATGTCAAACATTGCTGGCATCGTTGCTTTTGATGTCAAACATGACGATACACGCCGACCTGGCGACGAAATAAAGTTCTGGACTTCTAGCTCCGACCAGCGATGGCACAGCGGGATCCAGATCGCTGCTGCGTGTCAAACACAACGAGAACGCTATCCAGGACGCTGCAACGTCACGGATCGTCGTCGTTCTCGTTGCAAAGTTGCTGAGTGTGACAGTACCTTTACTCTCCTTTTCATAATAAGAAAGCAAACACACTCACTCGATTAGGCTGATAGTACAAATAGAGGGGACTCCGGAGGAATAAAGGATGATCAATGGCTACTATCTAAAAAAAAGGCAAGCTTAACCAAAAACTAACAAATCTGGGTTATTAAAATGTAATTATTTTTACCAATGCTAAACATTTTATGTGAAAAGCTCCAGCTGTCAGTCACTGTAATAACTTAATTGATGTAATATCTGAGAATACAAAATTCTGCTCCAGTAAAAGTTTTTTAACCTGGTAACATTAGGATCTAAGATGTGGAAGATTGCGAAGTGTTCTCTATTATTGAGTATGATTGGTATGATTGCTGATCTCCTTAACTGATGGCACATTTAACACAGTGATACGTCAATTTTGACAATGTGTTCTAAAAGGATGTACAGTTATTTCAATGGGATGGTGTAGGTGTAGGAGCTGAGACCCCACCATCTAGGTAGTTTATGAGATGGTGGGGGCTCCCTTTGTCATCAATGGTCTGTAGACACAATTTTGGAGTACCAGTAAATTGCCATTGTATACAAGGTCCTTAAGGCCTGCCATGGCTATGAGATCATGCTGAAGACTCATGGATAATAATTCTTTGGTATGCCAAAGCATAATATTAGCAATCTGAAGATACCATTATGAAGTCCCTTAGTAAAACTTAAAAAAATGAAACATTGGTAAATAGAAAAAATGCACAATTAAAAAAAAATTACATTTTTCAATAGAAAGTGGTAGTTTGTAAAAATATACATTATTTACACCACAGAACAATGAAAAATGGTCAAAAAAGCATTGTTATAATTCCTTATTTTCCTTCCAATCCCCACCTCCCCCCCACCCAAAAAAAAGAATAGATACAATAAAAAATTAGGATTTGTCCCACATATAAGTGCCCATTAGGAGAAAATGAAAAATGTTATGGCTCTTGGAATACGCCAAGAAAATTTGCTCTTATTGGTCAAAAAGCGGCGAAACAGAAAAATATTTGGTATTGCTGTAATTGAACCGACTTATGGGAAAAGTTAATAGGTTTATTTATGCTGCAGGGCGAATAGCAAAGAGTTAATAAAAGTGAATAAATAAAAATAAAGTAACTGGAAACTTCAACTAATTCTGGAAAAATAACAACTTATACCATTATGTCGATAGAAAGAATTCCTATGGACTTTCAGGCAGTCCTGAGGGGGTTAAAATTGACTGAAAAATCCAATTTGGACCTCAGATTTATCCTGTATTATTAGCTGCCATAATTAGTACGCTGATAATGTTTTGTGATTGTCACTGATGACCGGAAGGATTTTACATCTGTTAATTAGAACTGTTTCGCTCCTGGTATAAATAACACTTGGTTCTGACTGACGCAATCGTGTCCCAAATATTTACTATTTTCCAAAAATTGAGGACCGTTTAAATTCCTATTTCCCGTATTAAGATCACTATCCTAGAAAAACACTGGTCATCATAATGCAAAACGAGCAGAAAATATATGTATTGCTGACGCTAAACATTTCAACACAAATTGATGCCTCAGACTTCACTAAACTCAACCAACTATTTATCGTTTATTTTCGTTTTGTTTTATTTTGATTTGTAACCTGATTTTCAGATCCACTATAAAAAAAAATTATTCTGTCCATTTTTACTTTATTATTCAATGAACATCCAGATTTAAAAAAAAAAAAGGCAAAGATTCAATTCACATTCACCAGAATAAAAGCGATGCGATTGTAAAACTAGAATTAAGAGCAGATCATATTCGGAAATATGATATTAAAACCCTGTGATAAGCTCAGCCTATGTACACACGTTGCGTTTTTGATGCATTTTTTTTTTTGCAAATTTTTATGCAAATTAAAAGCTCTTTTTTTCAGTACCCGCAAAAGCTACGACATTTCACTAATCTCATGCACACACTTGCTTTTTTTTCCAGACTGAGATGGTAAATGGCTGTTTTTCCAAATCTGCAGCAGTTTTTGCAGCATTAGAAAGCAATGAGAAAGCACAAAAACGCTGAAAAAAATACAATCCTGCATTTTTGTTGTGTTTTTGGAGAATAAAAACTAACTTTATTAAACATGTAATGTAAAAAAAATGACACGTAACCTGCACCGAAAAAAAAGGCAAAAAAAATTAACCCAAAAAAGAAAAAATGCGCTAAAACCTACTTTTTGTAAGCAGCTTCTTTACTGCCAAGAGAGCAGAAAAAAACCGCAAAAAATAGCCTAAGGCTATGTGCACACGTTGCGGATTTGGGTGCAGAATTTTCCGCACAAAATCCGCATCTCCTTGCAGAAAACGCAGATTTGACCCGTTTTTTATGTGGATTATGTGCGTTTTTGTTGCGGATTTTGTGCGGATTTCATGCCTTTTTTACCACTGCGGATTTCTATAATGGAAGGGTGCAGAAACAACGCTTCAGATCCGCACAAAAGAAGTGACATGCTACTTGTTTTGATCCGCAGCATTTTCCATGCGGAATTTTCTGCACCATTATAACCACATTTTTTTTTCCTATTGATTTACATTGTACTGTAAATCTCTTTGCGGATCTGCAGCGTTTCTGGCCGGAAAAAAAACACTGCAGATCCGCACTAAATCCGCATCGTGTGCACACAGCCTTAAACTACCTGTAATCAATGGAGGGAGAAATAAGATAGAATACGAGAAACAAGAGGCGTCAAAATTGACTCAAATTCTATAAACTGCTGATCTTTTTTAAGAATCGACGGCCATAATTTTTTTTTTTAATCTTAGGAAACCTTTGAGGACTCAGCCGCTCACAATATGAAGATGTCAAAAGCAAAGACCTCTGGGAAGATCTTAGGATCCCACAGAACCACTAAGGTTATTTTCGCTGGTGATATCTGTAGAGATTGCAGATAACAATAAACTACTTAAAAAAAAATAAGTTTCTAATTAATAATAAACTTGACTTTAATATTTTTTACCATTTAAACAAAAATGTCTGCCTTCAGGTTTTCACGTTATCACCCTTTGCACGCCCGTCCGATGCCGCCTGCCTATTTCAGATAGGATGTGGAGACAGCGCCTCCCTTGAAATTGAACAGAGGCCTGAATAAAGAGAGAGGTACTTTGTAGTCTACATAGTCCATCTTTAATTCAGCAATGCATCTATACTCCCGGGAGCTCTGCCTTTGATCTCTTTGATTTTTACACCAGATCTGTTATGGCCTAAAATTCCTAGGTTTTCCATAGAAACATCTCCATTCCTTAGGGATATTGATGTTTTCTTCTTCCTAGGGGTTATGATATGGTAAATCAGATTCAGAAAGACTTGGACAATACCAGCATTCATTCCCTGTTTTTTTTTTTTTTTTTTTGTAACCTTCTTTTTCTCCAATGAATCAAAATATTGTTTATTCTGCTGCTCCTAACGCCGGTCCCTTCAGCTGCCAGTGTTGAAACTTTGTAGCAGCAGCAGGTTGCGTTTCCATGACAACATACTGTATAGCGCAACCTCTAAGACAATGTATCCAGGGAGGATGGAGAAGGGAGTTCTTACTTCCGATGGAGAAGGCATTCTCCTCAGGATAGTCATCTTGTCATGAGAACAATGTCTATCTTTGCCTGCCAATTTTTTCTTTACCCTTATTTGCCTTTGATGTATGAAAAAAAAATCAAAAGAATAGAGGAGAAAAGACTTATTTTTTTTTTTGCACATAACAGGCCTTTATGTTTCGTCAAATTAACTGAATACTCTGAAAACTGATACAGTTTGATAATTAACGAACCCAAGTCTGCTCTGATGACAAATGTATTTGTTCCCAACCTTCTGGAAGTTTGAACAATAAAAGATTATTTTTTTTTACCAAATTTGAGAAAATAATAAAGTTGATTTTCATAAATAAATGTCCTACGCGGTTGTGTAAAATGTAATTAGCGGCTTTCCGCCTGTCTAATTTGCGTCTTGTGTATTTGTTTTTTTGTTATTGTAATTAGTTTATCCTATAGAATAATTACAGGCATTCATAAGCCGGCAGTAACACCCTTCATTAAGGGTTTAGTTTATATGTTTTTGTTGCGTAAAACACAAGACCAGGCTCGGAGGGAAGGCTCCAATCAGCTAAGCAACAATTAAGAAATTTAGTAAAGTTTCCAATTCATTCATTATTTATTAGGACATGTAAAACGTAATAAGAAAATAAATCTGTGTAATCTGTCCTGCAAAACTTCTGCTTCTGAAAATACTCGTAAAATGGGTCTAAGGCCCCATAGGGTTCAATCACTTTGTAGTGTTTGGTTAAAGCCACCCTATAAATTATTGCCCCATGATACAATAGAGGAATGTATTAATAATGCATAGAGTTGGGTAAATTGTCCACAACCTCCCAGGGGGCCATGAAAAAAATATATGTATATATTAGCACTTTTCCAAAATGCTCACTTTATAGTTTTGTGGTATAATGTGTAAAGGAATTAAGTGGTTTATGTCTGACCTGAGCATTGTTAACCATTGTCAAGCCAAATCATTCTGGTAATCTGGTGGTAAAGTCCACAAACTACTTAACAATTCTTTTTGAAGTTAATATATTGTTTTCTTAAGTGTAAATTATCTTTCAAAAGTATTAAAAAAAAAGCCCATGTGCCACGGCTGTACTCATGTGTCAGCTTGGCTCAGCTTCTCCATTCAGCCAAAGTAACACATATTATCCAAAAATCCAAGGCTCCAGAAGATCTGAGGAGAAAAGTTAGCTTTCCTTTCATCCGTCCAGAAAATAAGTCAGTGCTATGTTTCATCCAAAAACGGCCTTTGTCAAGCAGACAAGAATATTACATATGTATATTATTCCTTTACGGGGTTTTTTTTATTATTCTTTGTTTGACAAAGGCCATCTTTGGTCCAAATGTTGCAATGTGGTTGTTTTTTATGAATGAATTAAATAAAAACAAAAGGTTTTTGCATCAAAAACTGGTGTCTTTAATTTCTAAAGAATATATTTGGTAACATTAGTAAAGTCAATGTTGGTCATTCTCCGTTATGAGAAGTTTAGAGGTTAGTAAGAAGAGAAATTCAACCTTTTACCATCCAAGTTTATGAACGTCTTGACTTGTAGCCTTAGACATTCCTGGACCCCAGGTTAAGTTAGGTTCAGCCATGATTTACACATCCTACGCTAGTTTCCCTACATTCCTTTATTTTTTAATTCTTTCTATTTTTATTTAATCAATACCCATGGTAATAAAACAAGTCATGGCTAGGCGCGTATAGTAAGGAGAGCGACTCGTTCAGGAAGAAATTAACCAAATATATATAAATAAATATATTTCCGATTAGCAGAAATGTACTTGACTTAGTCACCCAAATTAGAAATCTGTATATGTCTGTGCTGCTTCTTTTTTCTAGTATTTCGGGAGTCCCCGGCCTCTGTCAGCCACTGTCTTCCCCGCACTTGAAATCAGACATACGAGTTGGGCCCAGCAGTGGAAACACCGCAATAATGGATCAGCCGAGCAGGATTGCTGCCTTCCTTGGACCATAGTGAACATGTTGTTCCCATGGAAACCGACACGACAGTTTAAGACAAGGAGGTGTCTGCCCATCCTGATACATGATGTATGTTCATAGTCCTATAGCTAAGAAGGAAATGTGCTGAGCATTAATATTACTCTTCTGATTATTACTCTTTGGGATCATTTCAATTTTATGTTGTCATACCCCAATGGTTACTATATGCGGTTCTCTGGTTTTGATCTTGGGTACAATTTTGGGGCAGCCACTTCAGTCTCAAGGTAGGGTTCCTTATATGTCAATGTCTAGATTAAAAGGAACGTGAAAAACAGAAATTGGTCTTAGGCCACGTTCACACATTCAGTAAGCCAAAACCAGGAGGGGAACAATCAGAGGGAAAGTATAATAGAAACACGTCAGAACTTCTGGATTTATCACCCAATCATGGATCCAGCGTGGCCCAAAGGGGCAAAATGGTCATTTGTATTTTGCCACTATTGGTGCAGCCAGTTATGGTTAAAGGAGCAGTTCATTTTTCACGTGGGTAAAATGTTTCTGTGATAAGTTTGTCACTTAAAAATTGCTTTAAGGATGCGTTTATGCAGTGCGGACGTGCTGCAGATTGTCTGCCTGGATTTTCTATCGAAGTACCAGTAGGCAGAAAAATTTGTACGTAAAGTTACCTACAGCACAGATTCAAAATCCACAACATATCAATCTATTTTGCAGATCTTCATCGTGGTTTTATAAAGCGTAGGGTGACATCTGCTCCAAATCCATAGCAAAAACCACACATCCTGGGCAAATTCTGCTGCATTGCATACTCAGTATGTGCACATGCAGGCTTACTTTCCTCGGTGTTATTAAAAAATGCATTAATGTGATAAATATAGACATATGGAAAAGATCTAAAAAGGCTGCACACCCATTTCAAAAAAGTGAAAAACTCTGCTTTTACTCCAGGCCGCTGTACACGATCTATCGGCCCTACGAAAAAGCCTTTCTCCAGTACTTGATAATGTAGCAGAGAAAGCCTCGCGCCAAAGGCAAAACAGCATTTTTCATTTTTTTTAAATGGTAGAGCTGCCTGTTTACACTTGAAAAAGCACGTTGGCGAAACGCGCGTCGGGGCGCTTTGTGCAGTGGTGTTTGTGACTCATAATGGGTAAGCATTGATTTACAATCTCTACATGGATATCCCTAATGTTAAGTTCCCTTCATCCAGGTATGGATATGTATATGAGACTGTGACCTTATAGGATGTTTTGTGAACCTCATATGGGATTAGAATATATATATGTATTATACAATGCTATGTGATATATGTTAATGTATCACCACTGCTGTACATAGATTTTGACTTAGTCTTTTGAGATCCTCATATGTTATGATGTGTTTTTAAGACTGATGTTCAATAAACTTTATTGATTTTATATCTTGAGTGCTATAGTGGTCTATAAGTACTTTGTACTCATCTTTAGGTGATATAGTTTATTCGTCCACTATTTGTGATTTTGCAATATAATCAATGGAGAAGCAGCCATAGCAATGCTTCAAGCTGGTGGTATTTATTTATGCTGTCGGAATCTTTATTTTGACATAGTTGTCCAGCGATCTGGACTTTAGGGCCTCTACACTGGAGCTCAATGAGTTTGTTCGGATTTGGTCGCCAAATCTGAATTTGCCATATTCGAACCCTATTCCTGTCGAATGTATGTTTGATGATCGGTTTAGAACATATTCGGTAATTTATACTCCCATTAACTCTAATGACGTTCGGCTGTGTTCGACGACTATTGCAAAACAATATTCGATGCCGATCGTATTCGGAACCTAATCCAAACAAATTCGCTCAGCTCTACGCTACACATTTTATTTGGTTGGTGATTCCACACTTTAGAATGACAGACAGATGGTTAGACGGATGGACGGACGGCTATTGGTAAAGGATCTGTGACTTGGTCATAGTGGAGGACACGTAATCCTAAGAGATGTACTAGTTACAGGATCACTTGTTAATCCAGTCTTCCTACACCGCCTGTAGACCGATGTTTGGTGCACGTCTCCATACAATCCCAGCCCAGCGTTCTCTAAGATCCGGCCTGCTTGGCGCTCTAGGGCTCGGCCCTTGCTGATTGCTGTACCTGAGCTCTGAATGTGCACTGATTGTAGTAATTATATACCTACATGTACAAGTCTTTGTGTGCGGCAGAACTGCGGAGCGCTGCACCCCTGACCGTCCCTAATGTGCAACTTGTATTGTCTATAATACGGGTCAACAAACACTTTCCTGTCAGCTGGGCAACCTGCCTGAGTGTAAATCCTATAAGGACACATGATAGTTTATGTGGACTTTGCCTTAAGTGGCTCCAGGGCAGTGAAAACATCATCATAACCCTCCATAATCACACGAGCCTCGGGATAAGCCAATGTTATTTCTTCAGCTTCCATGACACATTGCTGCTGAATGTACAATTGTTTGCAGCCTGTACACTTGTGTGTTAATGTGCCAAGTGTGAGTGTGCAAGGCCAAGGAGCAGGCTCGCCCCACCCCCACAGCAGTCACACACTGCTCCATTCATTGCTGGAGTGCTCCTTACACACTGAGCCGAGCTCCCTGGATCTTACATCATGGGCTGCGCACTTTTAAAGAAAGGAAATGTGCTCCCTGTGTTGATCGTTTTCAAACATCCTTCCAAGCAGGGGGAGGTGAGAAGTGCAGATTTGTGTTATTAAGAAGCCCAAGCATAGCAATATGAAGAAGCTTGTGCTGTCTTTTACTTACAGACAGCAATCCGATGCTCCGAACACTCAGCTAAGGTTTCATGCGAATATAGAAGTCTAGACAGTTCATGTAATACGTAATAAAGAACAGTATCTTTACTGTATTATCAATGTACAGCACCATGGAATTAATAGTGCTATATAAATAAATAATAATCATATTGTATGGATAGATAAATATGAGATAGATAAATAGATAAATATGAGATAGATAGATAGATAGATAGATAGATAGATAGATAGATAAGAGATAGATAGATAGATAGATAGATAGATAGATAGATAGATAGATAGATAGATAGATAGATAGATAATGCCCTGTAATCTTTTGTGAATACGTTAAGGCTACGTCTTTTATGCAATAAAGAAAATATTTTTTACCAGGAGCTGGAATACATCTCCTATGTTTTTTCTTGCAGATTTTCTGCACTTATTATGTAAATATTGTTGCCGGAAACATGGGAGGAAAGAAGTGTGCAAACACAAGGCTAGGATCACCGTCACGTTCGCCTTATGTTTGCACACTTCTTTCCTCCCATGTTTCCCGCACTTTGCTAAGTGTGTGGCCAGTGATCCTGTAAATTATGTTGTCGCTTCCTCAGTACTTTTTCCAGGAAATATTGTTACCTATCATGCATTTGTCGCTGCGGTCTTTGTCCCTCGTTGGTATGTCCTGCTTTCTATAAACCTGCTTTGTTTTTGACACTTCCTGCTATTTGGCTTTGGCAAAGCTTCGATGCTGCTGTAATATACCAATAACATACGTTTTGGATGAGTTTCCGCAATGGAAATGAACTAACAGCGCATCTGCGTTTTTAACCTGCTGATTTAGTTCAAATCTTTGGGGGGAATCTGCACATAAATCTCAGCGGACCCGCCAGAGAGACTGTCATGTGGCGGATTTCAAGCACGCACCGCAGATCGGTATACGCGGAGTAACAAAGAAGCCCGGTGGCCATCAGATTCCTATAAATCCCGTCCACTTTGCTGAAACTGTAAGATGTTGTATTTTTGATGCAGCAAAATAAGTGGCGTCAAGAACTGACCAAAAACTGATTGTGGGCACAAACACAAATAAACCTGCGGTGGTTTCAGGATTTCATGGGTTGTGTTACATTAAGGCCTCATGCTCATTCACATATGATCGACCATTATTATGCACAGATTATTTTGCCCAGTATTAGGCCAGTACTCTCCACTCCGGCCTCCTGGAAGATCATTTTAAAATACAAACAAAAACAAAAAAAGAAACAAAAACTGACACAAAATATCAATGGTTCTATTAGCTTCCAGCTTTCTACCATATCTCTGTTTTTCTTTTTTAAGCATATTGTTGTTTCATTGTTTTTATTTGTATCTTCTTTTTTCCCATATTGCAGATCCATATGATAGTCTGTAATATGGATTTAATACAAATCTATATTCATTAAAATTATGGATCCCTTGTTTAAGACTTCATTGAAGTTTTGCAATCCATTGGAAAATTCTGCCTATGGAGTTATCCCAGCTTTATGGAAATGTGACTATGAAAACACCCAAAACAGGAAACTTGCCCTGCTGACTGCCTTCAGTCTCTTATGTTGGATTATGTAATTATGTAAAAAATTGGTTGTATACTTGAGGTTGTAAGATCCATATTGTTCCATTTTTTCTCAGTTCTTCACATATATTTTATCCCATATTAGAGAACTAAATATGGATAAAATATGGACACAGATATATATATATATATATATATATATATATATATATATTTGTAATTTAAATATTCAGAGAATAGAGAATTTAAGCCTCCTATACAATGCACATAACAATGAAACATATAAAAAATTCTACCACCTGCATAACTATATTTACTTCTTCAATTATTTCATCTTAGGGTAAAATATACATAACTTTGATGCATTGTAATCTATTTATTTACCTATTTATATAATTATTTTTCTTTTTTTGCATTGCCTTTGTATAGATCTGCAATGTGTGCCATCCACATAGGAAATCATAAAAACTTTATTGTTATTATTGTGCTATCTATCCATCTATTTAACTATCTGTTTGTCCATCTATGGGTATATCTGTTTACATACATAAATGGATGGATATATGTATATATATAATAATTATTATTATACATAAATATATGAATATATACCTCTCTCACAGTGAGCCCGTGTATTTATATATAGGCACATCCATCTATTTCTATATGTACACAGATATACAGATAAACAGATAGTTATTAGATGGATGGATAGATGGTAGAATAATAATAGAGTTTTATATGCATGTATATGCCATCATCTGTCATTTTGCACATGAGCACACTTCTACTGTCATGGAGCTTTGTCTTTTCTGCATAGACTGGATTCGATTTTACTTGCAGTCCTATGGAAGACTGAAGGTATGAAGATGGCTTTTATTAATGGCAGACAATGTGAGTGAGGGTAAGCTCAGTGTTACAACTTCTGGAGCAGATGCCGGTAATGGTTTGTTGTTTGCAGGGGAATCATTAGCCATCCACTTATATAGAAAGCAATATTGCTAAAGGGTTACTGTCACTTTGCCTGAAGATTTCCCTTCACGGATTCTGCTGAGTGGGATGTGATGTCATCTGTAGCTGGCAGATTGCTGGCGGTGCCCTTGTTCCAGCACAAGCGTATGCTAATCAGACGAGTAGAGAAATGGGGTTTTCTACTAAATGATTACTCCTACTACTTATAGGGTAGAGGGACAGGGGATGGATGGATGATAGATAAAAGATAGATAGATAGATAGATAGATAGATAGATAGATAGATAGATAGATAGATGATAAATAGATAGATAGATAGATAGATAGATAGATAGATGATAGATAGATAGATAGATAGATAGATAGATAGATAGATAGATAGATAGATAGATGATAGATAGATAGATAGATAGATGATAGATAGATAGATAGATAGATAGATAGATAGATAGATAGATGATAGATAGATAGATAGATAGATAGATAGATAGATAGATAATAAAAAGATAGATAGATAGATAGATAGATGATAGATGAATGATAAATAGATAGATAGATGGATAAATAGATAGATAGATAGATAGATAATAGATAATAGATAGATAATAGATAGATAGATAGATGATAGATGAATGATAAATAGATGGATAGATGGATAAATAGATAGATAGATAGATAGATAGATAGATAGATAGATAGATAGATAGATAGATAGATATTACTTATATGATAGTGTTATTATGAACAGTAGAGCGATTCACGGACAGGAGAGGAGAGCAGGGGAGAGGAGCTGCTTTGATGATAAATATTGTTTTTCCTGTATTGGGGGCTGCAGTGTGAGGGGCCAGGCTCTATGGGCGGCTGGTAGCCCATGTCAGGAGGAGCTGCCCCCAGACGGTAATTTAGATGCTGGTGTGGGCTGTGTGTGGCAGGGAACATCTCTCTGTGAATAGGGGTGTCACACGGTAGCCTGCACTCTTGTCAGGGCCGATTGTGTTTTAGGCAAACATTTGAGCAAACATAAAGGCAAAGGTCAAGTGCTGTTCACTTACAATGTGTGTTCATTTACCTAGCCAGCCAGCCGGGCGACCAGGGCATGTTCTGCTGCAATTACTCTCCGAGCCACTGAGGTCTCTGCAGCCACCAGGTACCGGACTGTGACGTGTGCCCAGGTGGAGCGGGCTCTGCAGGGGGCAACCTCTGCTCCTCTCCGCAATTAGTGCTTTCCAGCGGGAACTGATGACACAAGGCGATAGCCTCCAAGTATACACCAAGTAGTGACGTCATCACAGACCAGTGTACTGCTACATTGTGTACATATAGGGATTGTCTTCTCCTCATCTGCATTTATGCTCTGCATTAGTCAACTCTTCTTGTCCTTTCCGTGTAGGACGAAAGTATGGGTTTATTGCATAGCCACATGTTCTATCCATTTATATATTTATTTATCTATACCAAATCTATCTATTTAGTTATCCATATATGTTATGTACCTATCTCTTATCTATCCATTTATCTATCTATCTATTATCTATCTATCCATTATCTATCTATCTATCTATTATCTATCTATTATCTATCTACATATATCTATTTATCTTTCTATCTATCCATTATCTATCAATCTATCTATTATCTATCAATCTATCTATCTGTTATCTATCTATTATCTATCTATCTATCTATCTATCTATCTATCTATCTATCTATTATCTATCCATTATCTATCTATCTATTATCTATCTATCCATCTGGTATCTATCTATTATCTATCTAGTATTTCTGGGATTTCTAGGATTTCTGTTATGCTGTAATGTCTATTGTCTGTACAAGTCCCCTCTATAATTTGTAAAGCGCTGCGGAATATGTTGGCGCTATATAAATAAAATTATTATTATTAGTAGTAGTAGTAGTAGTAGTATCCATCTATAATCTATTATCTATCTATTATCTATTTATCTATTATCTATCTATCTATCTACATATATCCATTTATCTATCTATATCTACATGGATATCAATATAGCCATATTCTTTTTTTTTCTTTCTACTTTTCTTATTGTCTTAATACATATAATCCTATGTTTGTCTACTTTTTCTATTTGTGATATTTACCTTACATTGGGTTAGCTCTTCACCCATTTATCTCTCTATCTATCCCCTGACTGCCCTGCCTCTCCATATAGTCTCCTTACATATCCTGTAGATGCACGTTTGTGTAGAATATTACCCCTCCCGCTCCATGATTTGCTCCTGCCATCAGCAGTGCTGACATCACAGTTTATTAAATAATCTCTTTACTTACCAATGTGTTTGCAGCCCTGAGCAGCAGGCATCCTTCTTCCTCTGGCTGGATGGAGCCGTTTTCTGCTGGTACAGGGGCAGTTTGGCTGTGCCCACACACACGTATATATTGGGGGCACCTGGGCACTTATGGCTGGGGCAGTGTAGAGCAGAGCTGTGTGTGAGTGCTGTCCCCCATCCCCAGTGAGGGCTCTGTAGAGGAGACAATCTCCTGGCTGCACTTTGTGTGGACTTTTCTAGTTATTCATCTGCTTGGTCGCCTAAGCCGCACAAAGGAGAATCAGCTGCGTTATGAAAAATGGCCCCGGCCCAGAGAATGTCACAGTGGTCGCCTTATTATTTTACCCTTCTTAAAAAAAATCTCCGGGAAAGTTCTGCTTTTGATGAATTCAATACAAGAGGAGTGTAGGGTGGGAGAGATTTGAGCTGATCCCATCCAGCATGGGGCAGAGGCAGATGGCCGGGCAGCGGCTCACAACACCGCAGATTACACCGACCGGGCAATACACCGACCGGGGAATACACCGACCGGGGAATACACCGACCGGGCAATACACCGACCGGGGAATACACCGACCGGGGAATACACCGACCGGGGAATACACCGACCGGGGAATACACAGACCGGGGAATACACCGACCGGGGAATACACCGACCGGGCAATACACCGACCGGGCAATACACCGACCGGGGAATACACCGACCGGGGAATACACCGACCGGGCAATACACCGACCGGGGAATACACCGACCGGGCAATACACCGACCGGGGAATACACCGACCGGGGAATACACCGACCGGGGAATACACAGACCGGGGAATACACCGACCGGGGAATACACCGACCGGGCAATACACCGACCGGGGAATACACCGACCGGGGAATACACAGACCGGGGAATACACAGACCGGGCAATACACCGACCGGGGAATACACCGACCGGGCAATACACAGACCGGGGAATACACCGACCGGGGAATACACCGACCGGGCAATACACCGACCGGGGAATACACCGACCGGGGAATACACCGACCGGGCAATACACAGACCGGGGAATACACCGACCGGGCAATACACAGACCGGACAATACACCGACCGGGGAATACACAGACCGGACAATACACCGACCGGGGAATACACCGACCGGGGAATACACAGACCGGGGAATACACAGACCGGGCAATACACCGACCGGGGAATACACCGACCGGGCAATACACAGACCGGGGAATACACCGACCGGGGAATACACCAACCGGGGAATACACAGACCGGGGAATACACAGACCGGGGAATACACCGACCGGGCAATACACAGACCGGGGAATACACAGACCGGGGAATACACCGACCGGGCAATACACAGACCGAGCAATACACAGACCGGGGAATACACAGACCGGGGAATACACAGACCGGGGAATACACAGACCGGGCAGCACGTTATTCCCTCTGATACAGAGCAAGACCGACAGCTACAATCATTACCGGATCGGCTCCTGTGTGCGGGGAGCGGCACGGCTGCAACGGCGACCGATCCTGGGTACACCGGGCACAGACACCATGGGAACATTACATACACGAATAGTAAAAAAAAAAATAAATAAACCTGGCTATAAACTAATAATTACACATGAATGTATTTGCGTTTTTTTTTTTACTAATTTTTACATCTTTAGTATTTGTCTATGTTGCTCATATATACTTATATTATTGTGATTTCGCTAAGCATCTTTCTAGAATATTGTTTTCTATCTGCCTCATCTATCTATGTATCTATCTATCTATCTATCTATCTATCTATCTATCCCATATCTATCTATTATCTATCTATCTGTTTGATCTATCATCTATCTGTTTATCTTGAGTATATTTATCCTTGCTTATCACATTGGTAATGTCCATGTTTAGAGAATATGACTATCCTTCTAACTTCACAGTTATCTATCTGTTTTGTGTGTATTTATCTATCACATAGATAATTAATGTTTATAGAACATGACTAATCTTTATACTTTACTGGTAGTCAATAGTTTTTATCTTTCAAGCATCTGATAGATATAATTTGATAGACAGACAGATAGATGGATAATAGATAGATAGATAGATAATAGATAGATAGATAGATAGATAGATAGATAGATAGATAGATAGATAGATAGATAGATAGATAGATAGATAGATAATAGATACTGGATAGAAAACTCCAAGGTTCTATATAGTTGGATATCAATATCCATTCAGTCAGTTATTTATATATATCTAGATCTATCTTTCTTTCTTAGCTATCTATCTATATATCTATGTACCTTGCATGCATTTATTTTTTGCCTATTACATAGGTATTGTCCATTCATGTTTAGAGAATATGCATTTCCTTCTACCTTTCTATTATTTAAGTTACATTTCAAGCATTAGATAGATAGATGATAGATAGAAAGATATATAATAGATTAGATAGATAGATGATAATAGATACATAGAAAGAGACAGATAGAAAGCTATGAGATAGATAGATGATACATAGATAAAAATATATATAATAGATAGATAGATAGATAGATAGATAGATAGATAGATAGAATGATAGATAGATAGATAGATAGATAGATAGATAGATAGATAGATAGATAGATAGATAGATAGTGGAAAGATAGATAGAAAATGGAAAGATAGATAGATGATATATAGATAGATAGATAGATAGATAGATAGATAGATAGATAGATAGATAGATAGATAGGATAGTGGAAAGATAGATAGTGGAAATACATATAGATAGATAGTGGAAAGATAGATATATTAATAGATAGATAATAGATAGATAGGTAGATAGATAGATAGATAGATAGATAGATAGATAGATAGATAGATAATAGATAGATAGATATATATGTAGGTAGATATATGATAGATAATTAATAGATAGATAGATAGATAGATAGATAGATAGATAGATAGATACCTAATTTGAACGCAAGGTACAGTTCTATATTGTTAAATATACTGTTCCTCTGTTCGTCCACTCATATCTATCTATCTGTCTGTAAGTCTGTCCGTCCATCTATCTATTATCTATGCTGTGACACCAGGTAGCTGACCCCGCCGTCCTGAGCCGGAGGATTGTCTGCAGCGGTGCGGTGCCGCTCGCTCCCCCCAGTGTGCACAGTGTGTATTTCTATGCTGTCAGTCACACAATCGCATCTTTCTTCCGGCCATGCTGTCTCCTTGCTCATGTGTGTTTGTTAATTGTAGGAGACAGATGCACATAAAAAATCAGCTCCTTGAATTGTCCAAACAAAACCAACTGTTTGCTGCGGAGGTGAGTGGGGCAGGAGGAGCGGGGCAGCCATTATAATACCTTATAGTGCGGACCTGAGAGGAGACCTGGGGTTATGGCAAACCATTTAGTAGCCACAGAAGCTACTGACAGCCAGTTGTGTCCTGCTCCTCGCCTCCATTCCGCTCCTATTACTGTAACATGGCCAGCGTCCATGTCACCACCACAAGCTTTGGACGTGAGAACTTGTTGTCAGTCCATAAATCCATATCCCAGACTACAGAGACCCCAGAAGCTGCAGACAACCGGGCAATGGCAGGGCATCCAGGGCCACCGAGTGACATCGCCAGTCACATGACCAGTGACGTCATAGCAGCAAACAGAAAAGTCAATCACTAATGTTGTAGTGGAAATGGCGTCATCTAAGTACACACATGACGTCATGTGACATAAGAAATGGATCAGTGAACCAAAATACTTGCCTTGTTACATAATATCATCTGCACTTCATTATATTATTATTATTATTATTATTATTATTATTATTATTATTATTATTATTATATCACTTGGGGGACATTATTTCAGAGTAGGAACAAAAGTAGGAGCCATGATGATACACGATAAATGGTGCATTAGATAAACCTTCATTTTCGGTGCCAAAATGGAAACATCTACTCTGCACACAGAACAAGGAATCAGGTACTTGTAAGACTAAAATGAAGTGAATGCCTGATATTAAAAAAAATAATAATAATAATTACTTAATTAATTAATTGATACATTCATCAATTAAAAAGCACATACATGCTCATGGAATTTAGTACCGGATATTTTTGTAGTCGTCGGTAGCATAAAATCAAAACATTGTTAGAATTTTAAATACTTACCAAAAGTTTAGAAGTAATACAACTGCATATATATATATATATATATATATATATATATATATATATATATATATATATATATATATATATATATATATATATATATATATAACTCTTTGCAGATTTGCAATTCTGATATTTCCACCAATGCCTCGCTAGTCAAACCCTAGTACTACCACTGGAATTAATTGATCCAATAAATTAAGGCACAGACATAGACTATATGAATTGCTCTAATATGGATATATTCCTGCTCTATGACTTAATGAAGCTATTTGCAGCCTGATGCTGCAAGTCAACGCGGGTGTGCAAGTGGATTAACAATGTATCCTCAGGATGATGTATAATTAGTTTACTGGCGGTACATATCAATTTTTGATGACTGCAGAACACATGCTCACTTTACCAACGAGCAACTTAACTGCTCTCCATAGTATACTAAAACCAGGG